>NW_006800488.1:83539-119565 GCF_000485575.1 Poecilia formosa | reverse complement strand
TTGAAGCGATTTTGTGTGGCTCCCTGTCAAAATGTTTTAGTTGCATTACGGCTACCGGAGTAATTCGTACTGGGCTTTGACTGACTGACTTATCTGACTGTTTTGTTTTGCTTCATGCGCCTTACAGTCCAGTGAAAAAATATCAAAAATAGACCATTCATTAACTGTTTGCAGTATAATCCAGTGCGCCCTACAGAAAATACGGTAGTTTAATGAAAACCAAAAGGTTTTGAGGCAACGAGTTTCCAGATATTTTTTTTAAATAAGGAGAACGACTGGTAATTAGAGTGTTCAGTTTGAACAGAGACGGTAATTATTACCACACTCTGTTCTCAAATATTTCCCTTAGGCAGGTTTTCGGTTATGATCCAGAGATGCTTAAACAATCAACAGAGAGCAGAGAGAGATATCTGAAGGGGAAATATTGGTGCAGTGCTCACAGCCCTGGAGGCGCGATCTGCCCGTCTCCAGAGGTTTCCCGCCCGATGCACACAATGCAGAAAACGGCAGCTGTTCAGTGGAGAAACAATGCTCCTCCTGGGAACCAGGAGAGGAAAGGTAGATGTAGGAAGCAGGGAACATGAGCCCCAGAGCCATTTGTCTCTGTCACCACCACCTCCCCCTTTTTTTCTCTCTCTTCATCCTCCTCCTCCTCACTTCTTTCCCCTCTTCTCCATCACTCTCTTTCTCTCCGTTACATTGTTTTCAGTTGCTCTTAACCTGATAACGCTGCTGTATGTTGACAGAAGAACTTAATTGCGGATTTTGTGAGACTAAATTGAAAGCTATGGGGCAGAAAATGAAAATAGTGTCTGTTTGGAATATTTCGGTCCCTGGAATCAGTATTCAAATCGCTTGGTCGGGGCTTTTTGTGTGTCGTGGTGCTGAAGCGACTCCCCAGGCCAAAGTAGGGCAGGAGAGCCTGGCACCGACTCAGCTTCCTGCATGAGTGACCTGAGGAAACACTGTGTGTGTCTGTCTGTCAGTGTGTGTGTGTGTGTGTGTGTGTGTCTCCGCCCTACAGCAAGAGAGGGGGAGGAGCAAAACGAACACGCTAGTGAGCGAGGAGTGGAGTAAGAATAGGGAGTTAGCATCTGTTGTTTCTGGCATCTGAGCAGCTCTGGACTCGTTCTAATGCACACTAATTCATTTTTTAAATTTTTTTTCTAATTTCCTCTCTTCACACACACACACACTGCATATCCCCTGGCCCCTCCCACACACGTTGCTGCTCTCTCTGGCTTTCCCCATCATCTCCGCTCTTCTCTTTCTGCTCCTGCACATCCCTGGATTGTGAGAATCAAACGTCTCTCTCTGTCGCGCAGTCAGACTCTGATCTGAAAGCCGCCGTGCCTGCATCACGTTGTGGACGCCGGTCGTGTGTGAGTACAGTCGACACGGAGACAAAACGATTGCTTGACAGTTTGACGTCTTGCCTCTAGTATGGATGTGACTTTTTCAACTTGAAGGAGAGATGATTGACTGAACTTTTTGCTAGAAAATGCTAAATCTACATCTTCAAATTCTGCTCTCGTCTTTCTTTCTCGTTGCCTTTTGTGTTTCGAAGGAGGAGTAATAAAATCTCATCTGCAGCCTTGGATAAGAAAAGAGGAACAGTTTTCCTCTCCATAACTTTTTCATGAGTCTATCAGAAACGTTTTAGCTGCTCTCAATCAAAACTGCACTCATTTTTCATCCCTCCTCCTTCCTTTTGCCGATATAAAACTTCCAGTGTTTTTATTGGTTTTGTTCTTTAATGTGCAGATTTATGCTGAAATACAAAATTCATCATTTTTGAGCTGGATTGCAGAAAATGATGGCATGAATCTCAGAAAATGCCAAACTGGGGTTTGCACTGGAAAGACAAACAGTTTGAGAGAGAAAAAAAGAAGAAAATGTTTCTGCAGAAGGTCGTTTTGTTTTTCTCGTTATTTCCAAAGAGCAAATAGAAGCAAATTTTCCTAATTTTAAAGCCAAATTAAGACGTAGGATTTTTTTATTTGTGATTATGTTAACAGAAAATGACAAACTAAGCACTAAAGCATATCTATTGGTATAAATTACGTCTAATTTGACTTTAACCCTGTTTTGCATTGGCTAGTTGCTTGCATTACATGAAATTAAAAATGAAATTCATCTGTATTTGAGATGCAAATGAAGCTGAGCTGAAATTTTTTGATAAAATCATAGATATTCAGCATCCAGATTGGCCCAGCTAGCGTGTGCAGATGCATGGCCGCCTGTACCTTGAGTGTGATTGAATTACTCCGGGTTAATTAGATTGTGTCGTCCACAGTAATGGGTCAGACACTCACACAAGGACATCCTTCAGTGGGGGGCTTTTTGGGTTTATTACTGCTGCTGGAGCTGAGTGGGAGATAGTCAGCATGGATTTATGACACATTTCTGTTTTTTTGTGTTGCAGCTTTGGATTTAAATACTGCAGTCCACTCACTAGAGAGTCCACTAGTTAGAATCCATCAAAACAGCAATCATCCCGCTATATCTAAGCACATTTTATATAATTAGCCCTTCTACCTTGAGCATTTCCATAATTGATGTGCATTCATAATTGAAGAGGCACAATGACATTTTTATTGCCACTAGAAAAATTGGGTCAGGAACTTGAGTGTTTTTGCTGCACACAGCAGAAGGACGGTGAAACGCTGGAAGGATTGCACTCTGCGCTGATTGGCCAACCAGTTGCTCTTCTGCAATTTAACACGATAGTTTGGAAAACAAACTGAAAAACTTACATTGAAATATTCTCATATCGTCTCTTGTTTTTTAAGATTTTACACCATAGTCAATGTTTTATCATAGTTTGTAAATGCAAATTCATACTTTAAAAAAACTGATTGTAATCTGCTTTAAAGCTGCAGTTTGTAACTTTTATACAAAAAAATTTTTTTTTCCTTTTTTTTTATAACCGCCACCATGTTATGACGGAATAAAATGAGATGGATAAAATGACAAAAGATCAGTCTCCTCATCCTCCCTGTCTGCTCCCATCGAAAAACAACCAATCAGAGCCTGGAGGCGGGTCCTACCTGGAGGCGGGTCCTATCACTGTCAATCAACCTGGTGAACACTATGCTAAATGTGCTAATGGCAGAGAAACAATGCTAACTAGCGTTAGTATTCATGACAGGATCTGCTATCAGGAAGAAACTTAATTTGAAAGTTTTAGTTCCCTTTGTAGGTTATTCCACTTGTAACATGACATTTTTTCCATGTTATCAGTGAAATAATCTGCCAATGAAGTTAGTACTTTTTCACCAATATTAAATAATTGTTGACTTAAAATATTAATTAATAAGCTCCAATGTCTTGCTGAAAAGTTTTTGGAAAAGTTAATTTTGTCTTAAGATATTTGCAATAGATCAAAAATACTTGGTAAGATTTTGTGTTTTTCATTGCAATCATTTATTTTAACTCATATTTTATAATAATGACCAAAAACCCAGATATTTATTTAAAATGTTCTGGATGTGTTTTTCATTGCAATCATTTATTTTAACTCATATTTTATAATAATGACCAAAAACCCAGATATTTATTTAAAATGTTCTAGATTCCATATTTTTTCCTCATCTTGCCTCTAACTTTCTGGTTGGAGGGAAGGGATTTAGTGTCCCGATACCTAATGGATACATTTGCTGCTCTGTGAAACTATTTTCACAGAGCGCATTTTAGTTTAGCGCTAAAATGTGTAACTATCCCAACCAAGAATAAAAGAACAAGTCTGACATTTACAGGAAATCCCTTCCCAAATGTTCGATTCGGCTTCACCTGCTGTGTTTTAGCATTTCAGCCAAAGGACTAATAAAAGCTTAATGAGTTTCTGCAGCAGCAACGCTCCATCACGCCGAAACTGAGCCACTGAACATCACTCTGTGACATCATCACTCGGGTTTTAACTGGACCCTTCAGTTACGACTCACATATTTTCCACACACAGCCGTTTATGAAGTCATAAAATCAGATCCTCATTTGAATCACGTGTTTATGAAGTTAATGAGTTTTAGAGATTTTATTTGGTGAACTTTGGTCTCTATATTTCTTCATAATGCAGACTTTATTAACGGTTGGCATGTTGAGGAGAGGAATTTATGATTTTGTTTTAAACTCCCCATGTCTCAGAAGTGCCATGTTATTTCAGAAAGTCTCTTTTAACTTTCTACAAACTACATTAACCAATCTCAGAGGATAATACCTAATCAGAGCTAATAAACTTAAGAATGAGAGAACAACACCACAAAAACACAAAATCTTACAAAGTATTTCTGGACTAGTTTCCAGTGAAAATGTCTCATTACCCTTGAAATAAGACAAAACTAACTTAAAGTAACTTTTCAGCGAGATATAGGAGCTTGTTTTAAGTAAATACTTCCTTAATGTTGATTAAAAAGTTCTAGTTACACTGGCAGATAAATGTATTTATAAGAAGACATGGGAATAATGGGGAAAATGTGTTGTTATAACTGAAAGAACCTTCCAGTGGAGCTAGAACTGGGTTGCTAGGTAACGGGCTGGCTTGGCTGGGGTTGCTAGGTAACGGGCTGGGCTTGGCTCGGGTTGCTAGGTAACGGGCTGGGCTTGGCTCGGGTTGCTAGATAACAGCGAAATAATCTGCCAGTGGAACTACAACTTTTTCATCAAGACCAAGAAATTATTTACCTAAAACAAACTTCTGTATCTTCCTGATAAGTTAATTTGTTTTAATTCAAGTGTACTAAGATATTTGTGCCAGAAATGAGACCAAAAATACATAGTAAGATTGTGTTTGCAGTGAAAAAAGGATTAGTTTATAGTAATCGTAGCAAAATTGTGAGATATTCAACAGATTTTTCTTATAGCAACAGAATATGTTCATCAGAATAACCTCAATAAAATAGAATATCTTTAAAAAGTTTAAACTATATCAGCAATTCATTTTCACATATCTGTTATGTAGCTCTACCAGAGGTACAGGGTTATTTTAACATGTTTTGGTTAATTTGTTACTATTATAACTTACAAAAACCCTAAATCTAATTTCAACTAATACAGAATATTAGATAAAACCAAAATTTCTGAAACATAAATGATGTTATGGTGTGAGTTTTTTTTCACTGGCAAATTATTTCACTTACAACATGGAGATAATGTCTTAGCTATAATAATCTAACTTAAAACCAGCTCTTTTGTCTTGCTGAAAAGTAACTTATGACTTAGTTTTGTTTTATTTCAAGTGCAATAAGACATTTGCACCAGAATATAGACACAAGTACTTGGTAAAATGTTGTTTTGACAGTGTTGCTTGATTGTACTTATAAAATCTCGGTTTGTGCACATTAAGGCGTCGTTTGTGCTTCACAAAACTTCTTGCGATTCTAATGAATTTTTGAACTACTTCTTGTTGCACTGAAGTCATTTGTGGAAATGTGATTATCACTGGGAATGATCTTCCGCCCCCCTTTTGGCTCTTTTTTTTTTGTCACGCTGTGCTCTTCTCTTTCATCTTCTGAACAAAAATGATTGAAGTGCACAGAACCGCTGCTTCCAATCTGGAGCAGCAGGTATTTCATATAAAAGAAAATGCCCTAAACCAGATCCCACTTGTATAATTACTCTTTAAAAAAATGTGCAAAAAGAAAAATATTTCTCTGAGGTTAACACTGTTTCCTCTCTGTTTTTAGAGTACAGTCGATTCGAGGCTAAGATCCATGACCTGAGGGAACAAATGATGACCAGCAGCGTCAGCTCCAGCTCCACGTCTCTCCGCTCCACGCAGAAACGCACACTTTACATCAGGTACTGAAAGCCAACCCACAAAACCCAGAGACGACTTATTCTCCAGTGTCCTTCTCACTGAAAAGAATCTAATCTCAGCTGTCTGCTCGTTTGTGAAATCCAGAGAAAAGGGTTATCTCTGATAAAATCTCCATTAGATTTAGTGGAAAACGCAGCATTGTGTGTCTCCTGTCTCTGTCTTGTCCTTGCCTGGCTTCTCTGAATCACCACATCCGTCCTTTACATGCCCTCTCTGCCGGGGCATCTAAAGGAGACAGAGGCCCAATTTCAACTCCTTAAATTACAAAGTAAAATTTAGTTGATGTGATGTAGCATTTTTATAACAACGTAAGTTAACTTGGTCACTTGACTGTGCTATGGAGGGATTGTTTGTATGTAAACACAGCGGACACGCGCACAACAGCAAAAAGAGTCGGGCCGGCCTCTAAAAGCTCCCTGGTTGCCATGGTTACCAGCATCCATCTTGCTGTTTTGTCATTAGCTAGCCCTATTGTCAGTCAGTGGACTACAGCTGTTTATCACAGCGTGATAAAATAAGTTATTCTACCAAATTGATGCGTCTTAATGATCCAAAAGCTTTAAATGCAGGTGAGTCGATAAATGACGAGAGAAAATGGCCCAGATGTCGACTTTTTTGGTCACAATTAGAGGGAAAATGAAGATGTAGCTGCATCCATCAAGGCAGGTGATGGATGCAGCTACATCCATCCCCAGTTAACGCTAACTGCCAAACAGCTAGTAGCTCAGTGTTCCAACATCCGCATATTAAAAATGTAGCAGGTTGAACGGGATGCGGTGTGAGGTGCAGAATCGATGTGCTAAAAATGACATCTGCAGATGTTCAATGCAACTTCGTATGGGAGTTTCGTTGGGTGACGGGACGTGATCTGCACTGGTGGCGAGTTGTAAATAATTTTATTACCCTAATTGTAAATAGTCTTAAATATTTAGAATAATGTAATCTTGCCTGCCTTCTGAAGGTGATAGGCGCAGTAGAGTAGCTGGCTGCTGATGCAGCGTGACGTCGACTGATGATCTCTCTATGAAATGGACAACAGATAACACTGAGTCTTTAAGTTTGATGCTACATTGCAGTTTTATACACTGTGTTTGTAGAAACTCTCTAAATCAATTCCTTAAATGCCTTAAGTTGGCTAATCACAGGTCTTAAATGTCGCAGGATTATTCTATCTTGTATGGAACTAGCTGCTGATAAACACTAGCTGGCTAGTTAACTAGCTGGTGTTTTTGTTTCTATCATGGGTAAGTGCAAATGTATCACCAGCTGTGCTGCCTGACGTTCATTAGCTTAAATATCACTCAGGCTAGCATAGAAAAGGTCTTAAAATGTCTGAAATTTGACTTTCTGTTTGAAAATAACCAATCAGATTTCAAGTACTAGAAAAATGTCAAACAGGAAGTGATTGGTTCAGCTGCTGCTGTTGTGTGTGACAGATTTGGGGTGTTTGATGCTCTGGGCTGCTGTTAGGTGTCCGTGCATGTACATACAGTATGTCTGAACACATCGAGTATTTGTACCAAATACTAGTGCATTGTGTGTAATAGACAGATTAACCTTTTCTGTTGCCTCAGTGGAAATGTCACTGACACAAAGTGACATACGGTATGTCCTGTGTGTGGAGCTGCCCTCTGTGGGTGTGTGTGTGGGTGTGGGTGCGTGTGTGTGTGTGCGTGTGGGTGTGCGTGTGTGTGCGTGGGTGTGTGTGAGTTGCTGCTGTTCTCCCTGCTTCTCTGACTTATTTTCAATTCACACCATTATGGTCTATTTTAAACACACTGCATGGCTCAATACTCTGACACTGCAACCGTTTACGACACTGCAGAAGGATTCACCTGAAGAGCTGATGGTTGGTATGACAATACCGGAGCACTTTATGTTCTGCCGTTTTTCAATGTTTGGCTTCAGAAAGATAGGAAATATTTGAAGAGTCCTGGCAGAAATGTTTCACTATCAATACTAACCTGCAAGGGCTTAAGGATTTAAAGAATCTGTAACAAATCGAGATGCGTAGAAGCTCAACTGGGGCTTGAGGTATGTTTGAAGGTTTTGAGTTTCACTGTATACTGAAAAGGGCATGGTTGTTTGCTGGATGGATTCCTGCAGGACGTATTGATATTTAGTCCTTTGAAAATGACCGGACAGTCAGGCTTTGTGAAATTTGATGTCATACTTTATGAATTATCTAGAAAAAGTCTTTAATTAAATGAGATTTTAACTTGGGCTGCATTCACACCAGCCCTGTTTAGTCCACTTTATTTGAACTCTAGTTTAGTAGGTGTGAATGCATAATCAAACTCTGATTCAGGTTCTACAAACCTCAGTCTGGGTTTGGTTGAAGTGAACTCTGGTGTAATTCAAATGAGATCGCTCCAAAAGCAGGATATTAACTATAGCTCGGTGCATTCTGGGTAAATAGAACCAAACCAAACGCACTAAGGTAGTGCTGGCAGGAGAAATGGCTTGTGTTTTATTTTTTACCGAAGACAAAAGAGAAATCCTTTGAGTTAATATCTGATGCCACCCCATATTTTTTTACATTTCCTGAAGAAGAAAGTTGAGCTTAGTGTCTTCTTCTGATGTCTTTGTGTCGTTTCCTTCATTGGTTCTTGGTGCAGCGCCCCCACAGGCCAGGAGGTGAACAGGTTTTGCAAAGGGTTTGGTCAGTTTGACTCAATGCAGTGTGAAAGAGAACCGCAGCAGCTGAAAATGTAACGAATCGAACCGAGTCTGATGGACCATCAGGCGTGAAAACACCTTTACATTCAATATTTCACATGTTCATATCACTGTTAAATCGTATCAGCTTAAAGATGCTGAATGTTAGAGGTATGTGATCCAATACCAAATAAATCTCAGACCAATATCATCAATACCAATAAATAAAACTTATGAAACTTTAACAAAAACTGCAGGTGTACTTAATACTTATTAATCTGTGTTACATCATCAAACTTCTGACCTTCAGGTGTTTTTGTGTTTTTTTTTCTTTAAATTATTTTTGTTAAATTAAATTGAAGTATTTCAATCTAGTTCTGGACTGTTTTTCTTTAGATTTGTACGGGAAAAGTGTCTAATTTTCTGCATACAAGATTTGTTCAAAGAGATGCAGGTGATCTAAAAGGACAAGAGGTTTATGCTGCAGTCTGTTTTCATATCGTTGCCTGTATTGTCCGATCTCACACAGAAATATTATACATCTCCCTTCCCCTTTTGTTTCACTCTCTGAAATAAAGCTGCATGAGCAGAAATCCCATCTGAGCTTTCGGTGGAAAGTTAAACATGAATGGAGTAATAATTTAACTCTGCAGAAGTCCCAGGCAGCCATAACTGCTACAGAAGCTTATTTAACAAAGTAATTGTGTTTTTGTCTCACATTATTGTAATTATTAATGTTTGTTCTCCTCCTGGAGTCATACCGCGGAGATTTCCACTCACAAACAAATAAAATATGTCAAACTAAGAGCCGGTAATTGAATTAGAAACACGTTTAATAATTCTGCACAACATCCCTCAGTGACACCTTTTCTTTGTCTTTCTTTGGTTTAATATCATTGGGGATGTTTGCAGACGCGCCTCTGGGTTTAAGATTTTATTCCCTGGTGACGTAGAGCTGCAAAGCTCGTTACTTCATGGATCCGAATCTTCATGTTTCATGTGTAAACATTTATTTAAATTTTAAAACTACTCTTTACTGTATCAAATGGTAGTTTATATTTGAACAGAAGTATGTCAGGGCATAAAGTTTTGTAATTTAATTTGCTGTATTTACAAGTAATCCCTCCATATATTATAACGCATATTATTACATTTATTTATAATAATATATAATGTATGTCATGTATAACATATTAACGCTATATTAACAATATTGATATTATTAGTAATATTAGTAACAATAATATTAATTAATAGTAATAAATATAATTTATAAGCACAGATTAATAAGTAATTATAATAATTAGTAGTAGCAGTCGCTCTGTTCAACACCTCAGTCCTTCACCCATTGCAGCGTGACGTCACGGGTCACTGCTTGCTAATGATGACTAGCATTGCATTCACACCAAACGCAGCTTAATGCTTTTAGCTATCAAGTTATCAATATAACCTGGTAAATCTTAAATGTATGCCTGATATAAAAAAGAAAAAGGGACACAGTGCTTTGCTGCTAATTGTCAACACTATGACAGCTTTATAACAAGGTCAAGAAAACGTTTCAATTAAGAAAAAATAATAACAGGGTAGAGGGAAGCAGTTCAGTTGTTCTTTCTTGACTTTAATAACCATTAATGCCGCAGACAATAACAGAAAATGTGATGTGGAATTCAGTGTGTTACGGTTCAGTAAAACAAAAAAAAGGCGAGCCACACATCAACTCTGACAGATCAGAGCAGGTGTTTAAATGAGCTAATCAACCACTGCAGTGTTAGCTTAGCTATTTGCAGTGTTAGCTTAGCTATTCGCAGCAGCAGCTGATCTACCACAGCTTTTATTAAACTTAAAGCCTAAAACATAAAACTGTAACGTACTGAATGTTTTGTTCTTTGTGTCTGAAATGTTTGAGTCCTTTCCTGAAACATTAAGTATCGTTTTTGCCCGTTGCCGTGGCAACGAGTCTCCGTGTAGTTCAGCCGGCACAGAGAGTGAGAAAGAAGTGGTTTTAGTTGTTCTGCATAGTTTTTCCGCATTGTTTTCTCCTTTGCTGTGGCGCAAAGCAAAGCATTATTAGTCGTACCGACATCTCCGGGTTTCATTTAGTGAACGGAGCCGTTCTACCGCTGCAGCGCCGCTTCCAGCGATGTGCGCATGCGCAAATTTCAGGACGTAAACTATAACTTGCAAGGGGTTCACATGTGTAATTATCTGGTCTAACAGCATTTTACTGAAGTACCGGACCCTTTTTTGTACTCTTCTTTTTCTAATATTTTACTACAGGTTTCCTCCATTTTATTCAGGCGCTGTTAAAACTCTGGGTGGCGTTTTTTTTACCTTTCGTCAGGCTATTTACAGCTCTCTCTGTCTCTTTCCTGTCTTCTCCATCTAATTTCGTTGTCGCTCACTCCTGTGCCTTTGCCCTGTTTTATTGATGAAGCCAGGAAGGACATTTGGGAAT
This sequence comes from Poecilia formosa, assembly GCF_000485575.1. NCBI lineage: Eukaryota > Metazoa > Chordata > Actinopteri > Cyprinodontiformes > Poeciliidae > Poecilia > Poecilia formosa. The sequence continues at coordinate 108,637 of NW_006800488.1, read as the reverse complement.
TCAGTTTATTTCAGCCCTAGTTGCCTTGCATTCACACAGTTGCACAAACATATTGCTGGCCTATTTTTCCCAGGTCTTTTCCCTCTGGAAGAGTTTGCTTCCTGCGGTCACACACACATGTTACCGTTCAGACGTAAGAGCAAGCATGAATTACACAGAACTGGACAAAAACACTCCCTCCTAACTGTTTTGCTTATTAAGTATTTTAATATATGAATAGTGGTGCTTAATCTGAAGACACATTTTCACAAAGGTTAGGAGGGATATTATACTAATCTTGCAAAAACCAGTTTCTAGTCCAAATATTTTAGTACACTTCAAATATGGCAAAACTAACTCATAAGTAACATTTCAGCAAGATATAGGAGCTCGTTTTAAGTCAATAATTCCTTAATTAGATTAAAACACACTAGTTCCACTGGCAGATTGGGGAAAATGTCTTGTTATAAGTGAAATAATCTGCTAGTGGAACTAGTGCTTTTTTAATCGATATTAAGAAATTACTGACTTTTTAAAAAGCTCATATAAATTGCTGAAAAGTAAGTTGTAAGCTAACTTTGTCTTATTTCAAGTATATTAAGATATTGGCACTAGAAAGTACATCTAAATATTTTGTCTTTTTGCACTGTAACAACTAACGCTCTAACAGAACTAATTAGGAAAAAAACCTGATAAAAAAGACTGTTGTTCACTGCAAAAACACAAAATATTACCAAGTATTTTAGTCTAGTTTCTAGTATAAATATCATAGTACATTTAAAGATAGACGAAATTAACTTAGAAGTAATTTTTAAGGAAGATATAGGAGCTTGTTTTGAGTCAATGTTTTTTTTAATACTGATTTAATAAAAAGTACTAGTTTTATTAGTTCCACTGCCAGATTATTTCACGAATAGGACATTTTTCAGTGTTTTAAGTGATAAGTGGAACTGCAACCTTTTCATCATTTTTAAGGAATTATTGACTTTAAAGAAGCTCCTATATCGTCCTTAAAAGTTACTTGTTAGTTTTGTTTTATTTGAAGTATACCAAGACATTTTCACTATAAATTACATCAGACATACTTGGTAATACTTTGTGTTTTTGCAGTGTAATCTGTCAGTGCATTAAATTTAGTCAGTTTCTCACTGAATGTCTGTTTCTTTTGTTTCCAGAGCTTTGTTCGACTACGATGGAAGTGCTGCAGATCTGAGTGCGCCCAACCAGGCCCTGCCGTTCGGCTTTGGGGACATCCTCCATGTGAGCAGCGCCGGCGAGGAGGAGTGGTGGCCCGCCCGCCACCTCAGCCCCCCACCCCCAAACTGCCCTGAAGTCGGACTCATCCCCAGCCGAAGGAGGTCAGAGCGCTAAGGGGTTCACAAGACGTCGGTGGGGTTCACAGGCCATGTCTCCGGGTAGCTGATGGGATTGCAGTGATCCTCAAACTTACCCCATTTAACACTCACAAACCACCTCACTGGAAGTTTCCCCGCAACAACAGAACATCTTAATTTATACAACCTGACACAAAAAGATTAGTCTCCTAATGTGACTGGCCACAATAAAACCGTGAAGAAATCTACTGGGGACATTTTGAGTTATTTACATGATAGAAAGCAGAAGGAAAGTGTTGTGTGCATGAATAATGCACATTTATAATGGAAATGCAGCTTTTTTCAATCTAAACTACAAACAGAATATGCACTGAAGAGACTTTTATTAACATTTATGTCCCGTTCTTTCGCCCTTAAAGGGCGAGAAGATGTGTGAAACCTCAAAATATCCCGTTCTGGAGTCAGAAGCTTTTACCTGTAAAAGGGAAAGTCTAAATAATGCATAGAAATGATGGCAGCAGTGCAGGAGACTCTGTTAAATAGACGAAGTAACCAGACACCTAAAGGAAGGAAAATCATCACACACAGGGTGAAGTTCAGTGCCAATGTAGGTCTTTTTTTAACGAATCAGTTACATTTACTTGACTAACTCTTTTGAAAAAATGTAAGTTTAGTCGTATTTTTACTCCACTGTATTTTTTACTTGAATAGTTTTGTTATGAAGTATTTCTACTCTTGAGTAAAATTTTCTGATTTTCTATCCACTGAATGAAAATCAAACATGTTTTAACCAAAAATTCACCAGACTCACAGCTGCAGCTTCTGTTAAAGTTTCATGAATTTTAATATTGAAAGAAAATGATGTGGAAAAAATTATTTTGCCTAATGTTGTTATTTAATATGAATTATTGTCATCTTGGTCCTTAAAACACCAAAATGTCCATTTAACTTTATATTTTGGTCCATCTGTTTATGCAATTTCCAAATGTTAAATGGTTGATGATGATAATAACTCAGTTCTTGAGTAGACTTTCTCCCAAACACTTTTTTACTCTTACTTGAGTAAAATTTTTGGGCACCTCTGGAATGAATGAATGAAAACTAAATGATTGGGGAAATTTACACTTCAAAACTGAATCATTTTGTCTTTTAAATATTTAAACTTGGAGAAACTGCATTTCTACAATAACTACAGAGCAAAAACTGCTTCTCTTTGTTGACGGTTGCATTTAAATATGACCTATTATATATAAAGTATTTATTTAATTTATATGTCAAAACAAATATTTTTTATTCCGAATAGACAGTTTAAGTCAGCGCTAGTAGGAGTAAAATAAAGAAACTGAAATTGAATAAAATAGGTTGTTTATCTTGGTCAAACATGTAAAAAATAAACTTAAACTTTCTTTCAAATGGTTTAGAAAGTGCAATTAGGAATTCTAAATATAATGCAAAATAAACAACAAAGCATAGAACTAGACTGAGTAGATCCGCCCTGATGGACACGCAATGTTAGAAATGATTTGCTTTTGTCTTGCAGAATATTTTTCCAAAATCATAAAGTGTCTTGAAGTTGATTTTTGGGAGATGTGGGTCAGAACGTGTAAATGACACCCAGCAAATCGGATCTGACAAGGGCGACAGTTACATAAAAAGAAATGGCAAATGTGTTCTGGCATGTGCAAAGAATCTACGTCTGAAATGTTTCTGCCTTTATCTTTAAGAAATAACATCTATCAGAAACTCTTCTTTGTTCATAACCGTTTAGGAAAACATCTGGATGTTTGGGTTTTCAGGGTTTATTGAAATGTTAAATTAGATTTAGAGGTCTGGAAGATTTTTACCTGCAACTTAAAGTTTTCACTTTTATTTTGTTGATTTTGAAGCTGATAAATAATTTATGAAGCTGTTCAGTTTCAAGAAATAGCAAATAAATGGAGGAAATCTGTGAATTTTACATAAAAAGAAAACTTCAAGTTTAGAGAATGTTTTTCTAATGCATAATGAATGTTTGTCAGTTCTCTTTTATTATATATTGTATTATATTATTTTATTCTGATGATGCAGCCACATGCTTTGCAACAATAAATACTTTATCCTTGAACCGAGCACACTGAGCTTTTTCCTCAGTTACTTTAGACTAGATTTACTTTATGTAAAGTGTAATTTTTCTAATTATTCAGTGTCGTTGCAGTTTATAAGTAGATAAATTCATCTGAGAAGAAAGCTAAAAAAATCCTCCTTGTCTTGGTGACGCCATTTCCTCAGGCGGCTCACAGATGCTGACAGGTTTCTGAGGTGTGAGGAGTCTGTTTGGAAGAGCGATGTTTCCCAGTGTGGCAGAGGCAGGTGACAGGGAGGGAGGAGAGAGAAGTGTTAGGGACGGAGAGGGAGAGACGGGAGGCAGAGGATGAGAGGAAACGGGTAGCAGAGGAAGGATCGTCTCCCCGTTTGGATGGAGTGGCTCAGCTTGCTACGCTAGGGCTAACTGACTAGCCGCTTCGCTAACAGTGTCAACGCTGAAGCATTATTTCACCAAACGTTTTAGAAAAAGTATAAAGGTGTTTGTCATGTTGGCCAAATGTCTTGACTGAAAAATACCCTGTACCAATCCCATGTTTTGTTTTTAGAAAAGGACGTCATTCATTGTAGTTCTAAAATTTAACAAGGAAACAGACTTTTAAAACTCATAACGTTTTTATGCTTTTTATATAAAATGTTGGTGATTAGTCTCAAAATTTGAGTTCTTTTCTAGCAAATTTTCAACTTTTTAAACTCAGAAATGTCCTCTTTTTTTTCCAAGAAAATTTCTGAGATTAATTTCAAAATATTTTTTGTTTTTTCTGGCTAATTATAGACTTTTCAAGTTGAGAAATTTCCAATTTTCTTTCAGAAAATCTGACTTTTCAAACTCAGAAATGTTCTTGTTTTGTCCAAGATTAATCTAAACATTTTCAAGTTTTTTTCTATATTAATTAATATTAATTAAAAAAATGTTTTTCTAGCAGTTTTTGACTTTTCAGACTTTTTTACTAGAGAATTTCTGAGTTTTCTGCTGAAAATTTACTCCTCTTTTTTATAATGGCCCTGATGCGTTTTGTGTGTTGAGATTCGTTTTATTTCTTATTATCTTCTTAAGGAAAACTTGAGTTTCTTCTCTGTAAGTGTTGATTTCTGTTTTTGCTCATTTTGTTTCTCTCACAGAGCAGAGAAGAAGGAAAGGTCGAGGCTAAAGATGGTCAGAGTGTCGAGGTCTCAGGACAGATCGGTGAGTTTGTGCACCTCATGCTGACCCTAAACGTTTGGCCGTTTAGCTGTCGCAGCTCATTTCTTTGTAACAAGTGAACAATTTAATTAATAGTTTGATTCCAGCTTTCTAAAAGTTGTAATTTTGCCTGAAATGGTTCCAACTTACAGCAAAAACCTGAAACCAAAGTGTTGATCAAATGTAAAAAAAAAAAAAAAAGAGATTTTCTTTTCACATAGAAGCTAGTTGTTAGTATTTTAAGGTGCTACAAAAACCAACAAAAAGATCAAGATAAAGATAATCCCTCTTGTCATTTCAGTCGATGTTTCTGGTTTTTCACCTTCTCATATTAAAGTTTGGGACCTAACACCTGAAACCTGGAGATTAGCAGGAATAAGGATTTAGCTTGTGCCAAATTCACGTAAAACTGAGGAAAACTCAAAAGATTTACTTTTTATTTCATAACCCAAATATCCCAGAAAGGATATTTGGGTTATATCCTTTCTATATATAAGAAAGGATATTCTTATGGGAACAGGTGCATAAGCAAGTGAAATATTGCTTTAAGACAAGACTTATTGAGATGCGTATTACTTTTCAAAATTCACATTTTTGACCTTTTTGTATTTCCATTTGGGTTCCTACTACTTCTAAAAACTGCCATGGTACTCGGTTTTTGGCAGTAAGTTGATGTTTTTTGGTGTTTGAAAAATGAGCCGTTTCCAAAACCTCCAGCATGCAGTCATTGCACCCTGTTACCTAGCAACCACAGTGAATCCCAGCCTGTTACCTAGCAACACAAGCAGAGCTCCAGGACATTTAATCAGCTGGTTGTACGACTGTATGAGCCGTACAATGGCTGCTGGAAAGGATAACTGTTATGTTGTCTTATCATCCAGAAACCACTTATTGCATTCTAGTTGGTTATGCAGGAGGCTCCACTTCTGCTTTTCAAACATGTACAGTTGTATAATTGCTCATCTGTTTGCAGCCATTTTCACGTGCGAGTGTAAAAGTTGAGTTGGAGGGATGTTAAAGTGACCATAAGATTAAAATATCATTATCTAAGAATGATTTTATGCAGAAATCCTGGCCTTACATGTTGAAGGAAGCACAATAAGTCCCCTTTAAATGTTAGAACTTGATCAGATCTGAGGCTGCAGCATTACTTCAGTGTAAAGATGAGCTCTGACACAAATTTTAGCACAAGCTATTGATAGCACTGCGCTGTCGGCTCGATCTCACTCTTCTGTTTTCTTCACGCCGTGCTGCGCCACGTGATGAAGAAATGATCATTAAAAATGATCACACCCTCACACACACTTCTTCTCTCGGTTATTTGCATAGCAGACTTTCAAACCGTGTTTCTGCTGACAACACACACACACAGTTTCATTGTCCTGTGTGTGGTGATTAATGATCTCCTCTCTTTCTTTCTCCTCCAGGATCAAGAGGATAAAGGTGAGCTACCTAACTATCGCTGACACCTGCTGGTCACTATGTGTAACTGCTTGTTCTGATACAATAGTTTTGTCTGTTTTGATAGGGGATAACCAATAATATCCCCTCAAAATAGTTCTAATTTGTCACTTTGTTGTGTCGTTTTCTAGATTAAATGGTATATTAGTGAAAAAATTTATAGATTGCTTTATTTTCATCCAACTAGACCTAATTTGTTTTTTATTCCTGAATAATCTTCTGCTTTATTTGTTTTTAATTAACTGAAATTTTGCTTAATCTTACCCTGTTTTGTTTTTCACAATGATTCCTTGTTAAATCAAGAAACAGTTCAAGTTTTATTTCTGTGTCTTGCAACACAGATGTTTCACTTCCTCTTTTCATGTTCTGCAGATCTTTGTAAAAAATAAAAATTTGCTGATTCGAAAAAAGGAAAGCTGCATTTGCAAACTGGAGGTTTGGAGTGGAAAGCACAGAAGTCAAATAAATCATCTTTTATTACATCAGCACAACCCAGAGGCCTGTCTCTGCTTTAAAAGCAGCTTTCGCATTGTAGTGTAGTGCAGACTCTTGTGCTAACATCAGCTTTAAGCTGCACCAGTCAGAATTTTATGCCTGATTTCTGAGTTTTTATAATTCAGACTTTTCTTTAGGAATAAGAAGTATAATAATGTTTCACTGCAAAAACACAAAATCTTACTAAGTAATTTTGGTCTAGTTTCTTGTGCAAATATTTTAGTACATTTGAAATAAGACAGAACTAACTTATAAGTAACTTTACTGTAAGATGTAGGAGCCTGATTTAAGTCAATAATCCTTTAATACTGAGCAATTAAAATGCTAGTTCCTCTCATTATTTCACTTATAACATGGAGTAAATGTTTTATTGTAAGATAAATAATCTTCCAGTGGAACTAGAACTGGGTTTCTTGTGCAAATAAGACAAAATTAACTTACAAGTAACTTTTCAGTGAAATATAGGAGCTTGTTTTAAATCAACATTTCATTAATATTGATTAGAAAGTATTAGTTCTGTTGGTGGATTAATTTTGTTGCACTTATGAAATGGGGAAAATGTCTTGTTATAAGTGAGAGAATCTTCCAGTGAAAGTAGAACTGGGTTGCTAGGCAACAGGCTGGGCTTGGCTGGGGTTGCTAGGCAACAGGCTTGGCTTGGCTGGGGTTGCTAGGTAACAGGCTGGGCTTGGCTGGGGTTGCTAGGTAACGGTGCTTTGTTACAAGTGAAATACTCTGCCAGTGGAACTAGAACTTTTTCATGAATATTAAGAACTTATTTACTCAAAACAAGCTCCTATGCTGAGAAGTTACTTATGTGTTTGTTTTGACTTATTTCAAGTGTACCAAGATATTTTCTCTAGTAACTAGACAAAAATACTGAGTAAGATTTTGTGTTTTTGCAGTGTTACTATTTACAACAGAGAAAAACGACTTGAGTTGCCGAACAGCTGCTTAATTTTGGCTTTAAAATGGTTGTGCCTCCAGAAAACTGATGACTAAATATAAGACATTGTATTCGTGTAAGGGTGTTTGTGTTCCTGTGAGTTGTGTGTGTGTGTACGTAATTGTGTGGATGTGTGTGTGTTGACTCTGACCTGTCTTGTCCTTCCAGCGCTGGTAACCTCTGGCACCAGTGATAGTGAGAGTAGTTCCTGTAAGTGTAGATCCTCCTCTGTCCTCCATTTCTCCGCTGCGCCTCGCTCTACATCCTCTTGTGTTTTCCATGTCGTCTGTCCGTGGGTGTGTGTGTTTCTCTGTGTGTGTTAATTATGTGCATGTGGGTTTTGTGTGCAAGTCATATTTCTCTCTACTTTTCCAGAGCTGCTGGAGAAGTTTTCTTTCCAACGTAGAAGTGGGTAGGAATTTGGTGTGGTGTCAAATATGTGATCATTAAGCCTTTAAAAGTATTTGTTTCTGTTTGAACAGCTGGCCAGGAGGAGATCCTCCTTACATACCAACCTGTTGTGCAGCAGGAAGGTACATAAATTACTCTTATTTTTACTTTTTACTCACCTTTTTCAGTTATTTCTATAAATCATTAAATCACCTGACAGCATTTGAGATGCTTTTCCCCCAAAACAGCACTGTCTTCTAGTCGGGAACTCAGACGATGCTACAAATGTGCAAAGAATCATCTAATTTTACATTTTTCTACTATAATACTATTTCTGTCTTCAATCATTTATTTTAGTTTATTCTACAAGAGAATATTTCGATTTTTCTTTTTATTTCGTAGTAAATAAGAAAACTTTTATCAACTGACATCTACACAAGAACAACCGATTTTAGAGAACTCAGTTGGATTTTAACTAATTTATTAAACCTGGTTTAAAACACAAAACAAATTAAAAGAAATTAGAATAAACTGAACATCTTTCTTTTCTCTTCCAAGGCCAAAATAATTTTCAAACTGGATTTCTTTGATTTATTAACGTACAAAACAACTTTTAAGTTTTGGCTGTGCAGTGATTTAAGATTTCATTACTTCTCTGTCTAGTTAAAATTATTGTACGCTGCAGGATCGGATTAAAGTGTAAGACATTTTTTGGTCCTGTTAGATTTATCTCTCTTGTATTTTTAAAGTATAATTTTTAAAGTGTAATTTTTTGGTTACAATGACTAAATTGTAGTTCATAAAACATCAGCAGTGAATTTTGTGAAAGATTTTGTCAGATTCAGCCCGTTTTCCTTTTTGTAATCAAACAAGTGTCTTTTCATGGAAGTAAACGTCCTTCTTTTCACTTTTCCCAGTTAATTACACACGGCCAGTCATCGTGCTTGGACCAATGAAGGATCGGGTCAATGATGACCTCATCTCTGAGTTTCCTGAAAAGTTTGGATCCTGTGTCCCACGTAAGTTTCTTGATTTGTTTTAAGTCAATAATCCCTTAAAATAGAGGGAAAAGTGTTGGTTCATCTCTCAGAATTTTGTGTTTTACTTTTAACGAGAAAAAAATGTTTTGTAATAAGTGTAAAAATCTGCCAGTGGAACTAGTTTTTTAATTCAATATTAAGGAATTATTAATTTAAACTAACTGTTGCATCTTTTTTCAAATGTAAAAGATATTCACACTAGAAACCTGACAAAATATAATTTAGATTTTGTGTTTGTGCAGCGAAATTTTAATTTTTTTGCCTGATCTGAATCTGTGTGAATCCTGTTAGACACAACACGGCCACGGAGAGACTACGAGGTGGACGGCAGAGATTATCACTTCATGTCCTCAAGAGAGCTGATGGAGCGAGAGATTCAGGAACACAAGTTCATCGAGGCGGGGCAGTACAACAACCACCTCTACGGGACCAGCATACAGTCTGTCAGAGAGGTCGCCGACAAGGTGAGGCCCGCTAGCCACGCGCCTGGAGGAGGGGCGCCGTGAAGGCGGCTGATTGTCGGACTCTTGCTCTCCTGCAGGGGAAACACTGCATCCTGGATGTTTCTGGGAATGCCATAAAGCGTCTCCAGATGGCGGGCCTCTACCCCATCGCCATCCTCCTTAGACCACGAAATGTCGACAACATCCTGTGAGTAGCAGATGCACTAAATAACGACGCTCGTACGCTTTCGAACTGAAAGGTTTTACAGAGAAATGCTTCGTTTTAAATAGGACTGGACGCTACGGCTGAAAAATGTATCACAGCATAACAATTGGTGGGATTTCTGTTTTAAATGTCAGAGATATTCAAAACTGGTGACATGACCTTTCCTGTTCCATCCAGTTTTCATTCCACGCCGCGTTTTTTCATTTTTAAGCAATTATGGGACACAGTAGCAAAACCTTACATTGCTGCTGCGCAAGTTACTAAATCACTACTTATGGTTCATTGCTAGGCAACCATAAGTAGTTGCTAGGTAACCATAAGTCATTGCTAGGTAACCATACGTTACTCAGAAGGTTGTTGCTAGGTAACCAGAGGGTGAGTGAGTCAGTTGATTCCACCTTACTTATTGTAGTTAACTAAAACTAATTATATAACAAAAACTGAAATTGAGAAAACATTTTTGTAAAATGAAATAAATACGAACAATAATTAACTAACTGGAACTGTGCCATGGATTAGAATTATAAAACTAAAACATACTGAAATTATAGATGTAACATATTTTGTTTTTGTGTTTATGAATCTATTTATTAGCATTTTGAAATTTTTCACAGTATCTTTTTCTGTATAAAAATATATTGCAGGTTTACTGCACCACATTCCTTCTTGTTTACAACCTCAGGTTTAGTTTACACTTAAAAGTAAAATCATGTTTTCAACATTTGCTCTCTGCAGAGAGATGAACAAGCGTTTGACAGAGGAACAGGCGAGGAAGGCCTTCGACAGAGGCATCAAACTGGAGCAGGAGTTTGCAGAGTACTTCACCGGTTAGTCAACTTCCACACACACACACACACACGCACACACACACACACACACACACACATACACACACACACGCACACACACACACACACACACACATACACACACACACACACATATAAAAAAAAAAACAATGATATGAATATGACTTTTTATTTCAGACTAGTAATTTTTCTCATCTTTTCCTTGACTTTATTCCTTTCTGCATTTGCCTTTTTGTTGTTTGGTTGATGTAACCGATTGTAGAGTTACATTGAGTGGGCACTGCGTCGTTACCTAGCAACCCCAGTTGATCTCCATAACATTTTGTCAGCTGGTTTTACCGCTGTATGCTCTGTACAATGGCTGCTGGAGAAGACAACTGTTTCGTTCTTGACTTACTATTCAGAAACTATTTGCTGCACTTTTGTAGGTTGTGCAGTAGGCTCCACTTCTGCTTTTCAAAGATGTATGGTTGTATAATTGCACATCTGATTGCAAGTTATTTTTACGTGTGAGTGTAAACTTTGAGTTTGGGGGTGGGGGTGTGGATTTAAAGTCACAAGACGCCATAAAACAAAATAAGCAGAACTGACTAAAATTTCATTAAACTTTGTTCAAAAAATGGGGAGAACATTTTAGTGATTTATTTTATTTATTTTCTGCTCCTTCCTGCTCAGAAACAACTTGTATTTTGTTTGTAACCCACTGATCTCTGTGTTTGTCTCTCTTGCAGCAATAATCCACGGCTCTTCTTTAGAGGAAATTTACTCGCAGGTGAAGCAAATCATCGAGGAGCAGTCGGGTCCTTACATCTGGGTGACCACCAAGGAGCGCCTCTGAACAAACACACACATGGAAAACATCCACGCACACACATTACTGTCTCTGCACTTCCCACTTGATTTTATTTTTTTCTACTATCAGCCTGCTTCCTCTGTTTTGCATTGCTGCACACACGTGTTTCCACACAAGCACACGATGTCGGCGGGCGCGGCGCGGCCGGGACTGTCTGGGACGGCTCCTTCCTGCACCGGGAGGACCTCGGGTCGGTCCGGCAGCCTCCGGGTGGATCTTCCTTCAGCTTGGTTCCTTAATGTTTAAGGAGTTGGTTCAAATCAAGGCAACTTGCACCATGATCTGATTTATTTCACTACTGTTCTTCTTATTGTTGTTGTCGTTGTTGTTTTCATATTAACAAAGAGTAATGCATTCATGTATCAGTTTGTAATGATAATATTGTCACCAAGAGGCAGACTTTTGCACGCTGTAGCTTTAAGAGCATGTTTATGGGACAAAAATCTTGATCTAACTCCCTGTCTGTCTTTCTGTCTGTCATTCCACATGGCATCGGGTGTTTTTAGAGTTTCTTTCTGTCTTTATTTTACATTTTTCATCCTTTCGCATCCTCATTTTCTCTTCCTACACTCTAAAATCCTTATATAGGAAGTGAAAATATTTATTGTAATTCTACCTTCCCCTGCCCTGCGTTTCAGCATCACACTGCAAAAAAAACATAATTTTACCAGGTAATTTTGGCCTAGTTTCCAGTGTAAATATCTTAGTACACTAGAAATAAGACAAAACTAACTTATAAGTGACTTCTCAACAAGAAACGGATGAAAAAGTTCTAATTCCACTGGCAGATTATTTCACTTGTACCAAAGTACCGTTACCTAGCAACGCCAGCCAAGCCCAGCCCGTCACCTAGCAACGCCAGCCAAGCCCAGCCCGTCACCTAGCAACGCCAGCCAAGCCCAGCCCGTCACNACGCCAGCCAAGCCCAGCCCGTCACCTAGCAACGCCAGCCAAGCCCAGCCCGTCACCTAGCAACGCCAGCCAAGCCCAGCCCGTCACCTAGCAACCCCGTTCCAGTTGCACTGGGCGATTCTTTCATTTATAACAAGACATTTTTCCAAAGTTTTCCAAAGCTATAAGGATAACAGAAAAAAAGTATTATAAGTGAAATAATCCGCCCCTGAAATCAATATTAAGGAATTATTTATTTAAAACAAGCTCCTATATCTTACTGAAAAGTTAGTTTAACTTAGTTTTGTCTCATTTCAAGTGAACTAAGAAACTAGACAAAAATACTTAAAGATTTTGTGTTTTTGCAGTGCAAAAGCCAAAGTGTTGAGAAGCTACTGTTTATGGATGTAGCATGAAAAATATTCATAATCACTTTAGAGATTTCTGATCACCTTAATTTTAAATGTAACAATTATATTTCCTTCATGCAATATAGAGAATTATATCAAAGTTTTTTAAGCATCGAAATATATTTGAAGCTTTGGGTTCATATTTTTTGCTAAAATATTAATATGGAAACTAATTCAAACTAGAAACCTGACCATAATTTTCACCTCAATGCGAATATTTCCAGCAGAGGCTTAATGAGCAGAAACATGAACGACGTTTGTTGTAAAAACAGTCATAATTAGTGTTTTTAAATATAGTTCTTAAATATTCTGATGGGTCCGACATACCCTACAGAGACAGGAAAAGACAATCAAAAGCAAAGATCTGCTGTATTTGGGAGATTTTACTCGATATTGGAGTATTGGGATGGGAATTTGTTCTTCTAAGTCAGGGGTGTCCAAAGTGTGCCGCGGGGGCCATTTGTGGCCCTTCGACTAATTTTTTTGTGGTCCTCAACAGTAGTTAAAAAACAATACAGATTTGCTTAAACTTTATTTTAATCTACATTAAAAATTATTTACATAATTTAAATGGAAAATGTTAAGTACTGCACAAAGTATTGATGTTTTTACAGTGAAGCTTGTGTGATAAGTGGAGCCAGGCTGACTTTGGGGCACAAAATTAGATTTTTATTCAATGTTAAACTCAACTAAACGTTTTGGAAGTAAATAACTCAAATCCTGTTCTTATAACTGAGATCTAATTTGTTCAGCCAAGCCCAAAGTAATTTAAAAACTAGTTGATTTAATACAGCAAAATTATTTTAGTGTTTTGATTATAAAAATAAACATGAATTTTCTTCAATAAAATAATAAATAATAACGTGGACAACTTTATTTGGTTTGTTTTTCTTGGCCCACAAGTACTTTTGACTCGACAGAAAGTTTGGGCTCCCCAGGACTAAAGAACAAAAATGAAATGTAAATGTGTTACTATGTTTTCCACTCGCCATACTTGGTCAGTAAATATGCAGAGTTGGAAGGAAATTTGACTGAAACATAATAAAATCGGATCAATCTGACTTTTTAGCAGCTCAAGAGGAAACCTTAACATTTTAAATCAGAAGAGATTTTATTATTTTTAAAAAGCAGTAAAAGCGATTCTCTCCAGTAATTCCAGGATTTCTCCTTTTTCTGGCTTTACCTCAGACTTCTGTCTCCTACACGCTCCGTGCACTTTGACCTTAAGCAGTGAAACGCCTCCTTCTTCTTCATCATCATCATCGTGACTCCTTCCCTCTAAATGTAGTTGCACTAACGAGGGCTGATTTCCTAAAGCATCTTGTGTGACGCGTCTTTCTGTTAAAGTTATGAAGGAGATTTTGGTGAAGGTTTTTATTTTTACACATTTTTAGTAAACAAAGATATCAGACGTTGCATAAACATCAAAGTTTGTCATAAAAAACGTTTGACAGAGTGTTGGGGCAAAGCTAAGAAAATAAAAAATAATAAAATTAAAAGAATAAAGTTTAAGTAATATGAAAATAAAGTTGCAGTATTATGAGGTAATTATAATATTATGACTTTATTCTTGTAGTTTTATTATGAAAATAAGTTATATTAAGTTGCATTAATAAAGTCATACTCTTAAAGTTGAAACGAGAATAAAGTCAAAATAATAATAGGATAAAGTCATAATAAAAACAATTTTTTCACATTATTTTTATTTTATTCTTGTACAACTGTATTTTGGTATTATTGCAACTTTATTATTGCAGTTTTATAATGAGAATAAAGTATTATTAAGTCGTATCAATAAAGTTGTTCTATTAAAGTAAAAATAATACGAGAATAAAGTTACAAAATATAATAAAGTTGTAATATTATGAATATTACCTTATTTAAGTTTACTCTTGTACGACTTTATTCTCGTAATTTTATGAATAATAAGTTGTATTAATAACTATAAAGTCGTATTAAAGTCAAGATGAGAATGAAGTTTTGATATGACTTTATTCTCATATTACTACAATTTTTTTCTTATAATTTTATTTTTTCTTGGTCTGGTCCTAATACTTTGTCATAAATCCACTGTATGTTTTTTTATTTAGTTTGGATTTTCATTTTTTATTTTGACTCTGGCTGTGTGACCTCAGCACCACCTGCTTCATTTCCCTCCTCTATAAAAACCAGCTGCAGCTTTAATTTCACCGTTTCCTCCCTGTCGTCACGGAAACCGAACCTTCAGCCGCATCGTGACAGGACGATAAAAATAACCCGACGATCAGCTACTGCTTGAGGACAGAAATTCAAGATGCTTTTGATGGCGCAGCCCTTGCTTGTATGGACCTCGTCAGCCACCGTCTCCCCTTAATCCGCGTTAATCCCTCAAGGCGACTCCTCCAAGCTGACTGGAGGACGGAGGCGTACAGAGAGGCCCTTCTTTCAGCGGCGGCGCCCTGATAACGCAGAAAAACTACCAACTTTCACCACATTTTGAGAGCTTTAACGTCTCCTCTGTTCTTCTGGATTTATGTTTCCTTGTTAATCCCAGTAGATTATTTGTGACCGTCGGCTGAGAGAACGGGAACCTCCGTACGGCTCTGGCTGCGTGTTTCAGCCGGGGGACTATGCCACTGTTTGTTAGAGTAAAGCACCGATGCAAAGAATCGATTAAAGAGATGTATCTATATCTAACATAATATAATATTTATCCCTGCTCTAACTGCCTATTTTGGTACAAAAATAAATAAAAGGCTTTATTGAGCTTTACTGCAGTCCCTTTAACTGTGACAAGAGACGACTTTTCTTTTTCTCTGTCAAATGCATAAAAATGTTCTTATCACATCTACTGTGCATTTATAGTAATATAGTGATATTTTGAATGATAAACTTTTGGTGGTGATTCAGTTGAAAATTTGCAGTTTTTTCATCCAAAGTGCGGCTCAGCGGCCATTTGTGAATAATTTCAAAAATGCAATTAAAAAATGATACAAATTTAGCCGATAGATGCAGATGGAAACTTTTAATTTATAGTTTTCTTACAATCTAGTGTTTGTCTTTTTATAATGTAGCTTTAAGAAAAGGTAAAACGATGTTTATTCAGAGATTTTTATGGAAATGATGCACCAAAACCAGATTTTATTTAATTTACCAGCCTTGACTAAATATAACAAATGTTTTTAAACAAAGTGACCGAATCTTGTTCCTCTTACTGAAAATTAATTTGTTCCATCAAGCCGAAGAGAAACTGAAAACTAGATGGTTTTTTTTTTAAAACAGAAAATGTCCCAAATCTACTATGGCGCGTTGCAGCCAATGTAGATTTATAAAAAAAATTTAAAAGTAGTAAATGTCCACTAATCTCTGAAATTGTCTACAAAAAACTTTTCAAATGTTGACAATTTTCAAAAGTCAGAAAATTCCAAAAAAAAAAAAAAAAAAATCCAGAAAATTTCTGAGATTAATTTCAATTTATGGGTTTTTTTGTTGGAAATTTACAACTTTTCTGAAATAAAGTAAATTTAGCTACACTATTTGCTTGATTTTAGGTTGGGGGTTTTTAGGTGTCTGATTACTTTTGACACATATTCCAGTCAGTAAAACCTGCAGGTAAATATGTTTAAAAAGCTGCGCTTATCGGCCACTTTATGATATTTTAAATTAATTCTCTGTGATGTCGATTCAACAAGAGCATAGAAAACATTGATTCTCAGTGAAACGCTGCTGAAAATGTTGCTAAAGGGTTAATGAAGGAGCGACTTCCTGAAGTTTCTGAGTTTCAGAAACAGCAAAAGTTTCTTAAAGAGACAGAGGCCCAATTTCAAGGACTTAAACTACAAAGTAAATCAATTTTTTAGTCATACCTGCTATATATGTAGCATTTCTACAACCATTGAAGTCGACATTGTTACTTTTCTATGTGGCTGGAAAACAAAAGATTCATCTTTAACACTAAACTAGTTACAAAAGGCATCTTATTGTCATAAATGGCAAATTATGTAAATGACGGTACAGGTCACTTGTATAATAAAGAACATTATTTTAAAGATGCCTCCCTGAACAGGTTAGGATACCAAAACACAAAATATGTTTTTTTTTTTTTTTTTGTATAAAATTCTTAAAGAGATTTTGAGTATTTTAAGCTCCTTTTAGAGTGGTTTGTTTTGGGGCCTCCTGTCACTTTAAAGTTTACACTCTTCACGTAAAATTGGCTGCAAATAGATAGGGAATTATTCAACTGTTCATATTTGAAAAGCAGAAGTGGAGCCTCCTGCACAACCAACAAGAATGTAGAAAGTGGTTTCTGGATGGTAAGTTAATGAAACGCTTGTCTTTTCCAGCAGCCATTGTACGGCTGATCAAACGTGCTGGAGCTCGGCTTGGGTTGCTAAGTAACGACGCAGGGGCCATGAAATATGTGCTGTTGATTTGTGACATTATATTCAGAAGGTTTTTGAAATGGATCATTTACCAGAAACATTAACTTGTTGCCAAAAAACTTCTGGGTGTTTTTCTTTTAATCACTTGGTTCGTTTTTAGGAGCAGTAGAAACCAAAACGGAAGTACTAAAACAAGCAAAACGTGAATTTTGCGTCATACGTCCCCTTTAAACAGATGTTCAAGTTGTCAGCTGTAAGTTTCTTTGTGTAGCTCGACGCCTGTCTGCAGTCAGCAACCACAGTGAGACTTTCGGCCTTTGACTTTATGGCATGTCCAAGGTTCTTATTATCACGCCTTCAGGTCGCTGAGTTCCTGCGTTCAAATGTCCAACTATCCGGTAATGAGGGTGAAATGTCCGGCTGTCAGCTGATATCAGAAAAATGCAGATGGGACTCAAACGTGATGTTTTATTAAACTTCAGGATGTGAAGAAAAAGCAGCTTGTTTATTATTATATTGCCCTCTTGCTGCTGTACGTGACCGAAGAGCTCAGTGTGACTAATTTAACTCTTTTATTGCAGCAGAAGAACAAGGGATGCTCATGTGAAGACAGTTAGGAGGGTTTTATTTTTGGAGCACATCAGCTGACATTTTACACCTCAACTTGAGCTGTAATGTTTGCCTTACAAGACCAGAACTGCTGCTGTAAACTGACCTTTAAACTCGTTTTTTTTTTATATAACTTAATGCTATTCTGAAGATTTTTGGAGCCAAAATGTTTCTTTTATAATTTTTTTAACAAAGTTGCAGCTATGACTCCCTGTTCCCCAGGAAAAATGTGGAAGTCTGGACAAACTGTTTTTATGCTCAGCAGGCTTTTAAACACGTGATCTAAGCGTTTGTGTAATTTCTAATGATTTCTCAGCTCCATTATTGTTAATTGTTTCCTCCTGAGAATATAACATTATTTCTGTGAGGCAAAAAGCTATTTCTCTTATCCTTGTCTATAATTGAGAAACATTCAGTGTAATGGATTCCTTATGTATTTTTTAATACCTGGGAATTTTATTTTAGATAAAAATCTGGTTTTCACTACAAGATAACAACAATAATATCAGGTCTACCAAAACCATGTGGCCAAATCCTTCTATAGCGGGTTTCTGAGTCTGATCCTAAGGTCGGGGGGGTTGGTTGACCTTGGATGACCTCTGGAAACATTTCTTTATATCTTTAAAATGATAGCGGCACAAACGAAAATTTTTGCTGCACAAACGTAGCACAAACGTTTGACACCAATTTTGTCTGATTTGAAGAAGGTGGGGGGGCCAACTTCACTCAGGTTTATGGTTAGGGTTAACATGCCTTATATAATTTTTCTCTTCTCAAGTTAAATTCTGACTTTTTTAAAGCAACATTTTACAGGAGAGCATTGGGGCCACAGAAAATCAAAACAGCCCGACTGTAATCTCAGAATTCAGATTTTAATCTGAGATCAAAAGTCGTATTTTCCTTTTCCTCACAGTAGCGCTGATACTCTTCTGTTTTATTTTGCTACATGAAAGATTTGTGTATTTTACCTCTTCCTACTCGTTTTTTTTTCTTAACAGAGGCAACAATGTGTGTAGATTATTTCTGAAAGTCACATAAAGTGAAAGGATAAAAGCGTTTTGTACAGAAAACGGAGTCAAACGTCCCGGACATGTTAGCAGGTAAACTGTTTTCCGTCGAGTCGGGCACCAACATCATCACTGTGCTGGATTAAATCCCTCCTTTGCCACATCCTTAATGGAAAAACACCACCAGAAGAGGCAGGTAGGGGAAGCGGGCCGGGCGGTAACAGAGCCTCTCTGTCCGGCCGCTGGCCTGCAGCCAGGCCGCCGCGCTGCGATGTGCAGAAAACGTGAAGCCGTTTGCTGCGCTTCTAAACGGAGCTGTAAACAGTCCTGGAACTGCTGTTTCTGTGGCTGGAGATCGGGTTGTAAATCAGCGAAATCACAGCGCTGATCCGGTTTCACTGGAGGACTTTAAGTCGAACACCGGAGATAAAAAACGGACTTTGATTCTGGAGCGAACATATAAAGTGGAGAAGCGCAGAAAGGCGGTTCAGTGAAACCCAGAGAGGAAGCAAAGCAAAAACCATGACAACGTGGAAGATAGTAGGAGCTCTGCTGCTGCTGCTGCCTGCAGGTAAGAGCTGTTAAAACATGGACTGAACACGCTGCGCTGCAAAAACACCAAATATTACCGACTATCTGGTTTCTAATGCAAATATTATAGATCACAAGATTAATTACAAGTAACTTCTCAGCGAAGTATATGAGCTTGTTTTAAGTAAATAATTAATATTAATAAAAATGTATTAACTCCACTGGTATTTCACTAATGACAAAAAACATTCCTGTGTTAAAGTAACTCATCAATATAAAGGAGTTATAGGAATTATTGAAAACAAGCTCCTATATCTTGCTGAAAAGTTAATTCTGTGTCAGTTTTGTCTAATTTAAAGTTTACTAAGATATTTGCACTAGAGACCAGAATACTTGAAGTTTAATATTTTTACAGGATTGATAACTTGGCCAACATCACTGCAAAAAACACCAAATATTACAAAGTATCTGGTTTCTAATGCAAAACTCTTAGTGAACTTAAAGACAAAAATAACTCACAAGTAACTTTTCAGCAAGATATAGCAGCTTGTTTTAAGTAAATAATTCCTTAATATTAATAAAAATGTACTAACTCCACTGGTATCTCACTTACAACAATAAATATTCCCTGCTATAAGTGAAATAAAAAATTTCCAGTGGAACTAGTTCATCAGTATGAAGGAATTATTGAAAACAATAATTCCTACACATTGTTAAAAAGTTAATTTTAAGTTATGTTTGTCTTATTTAAAGTTCACTAAGATATTTGCACTAGAAACTAGACAAAATGCTCTGTAAGATTTTATGTTTTTGCAGTGTAACATATACAGAGCAGGATATTCCTGAGCTTTTTCATCTGCAGAAATGCAGATTTTTTTTTTCCATATTCAGAGTTAATAACATAAAAAATCAGCATTGAAAAGAAGCCAAACAGCCTCTGCAACAACGTTTCCAAGTTCTTTCCTAACCTGCTCAGTTACACAGTAATAAGTAATATCCCTATCAGTGTTTTGCCAGCAGACCATCAGATGGTGCACCGTCTCAGAGCCGGAGCAGAAGAAATGCCAGGATATGAGCCAGGCTTTCTCCAAAGTCTCCATCCGGCCCTCCATCAGCTGCACCAAAAGCCCAGCCGTCCAGGACTGCATTCAGAAACTACAGGTGGGATTTTGGCTGCTGCAAAACAATAATTTACTATTTATGACACAAAACACGGCAAAAGCCAAACAATTCTGGTCTAGTTTCCAGTGCAAATACCTTAGTTCACTTGAAATAAGATAAAACTAACTTACAGGTAAGTTTTCAGCAACACGTAGGAGCTTGTTTCAAGTCAATAATTCCTTCATATTGATGAAAAATTACTAGTTTTACTGATTCTTAACATGGGAAAATGTCTTCTTATAAGTGAAAGAACCTTCCACTGGAAATAGAACTGGGTTGCTAGGTAACGGGCTGAGTTTGGCTGGGGTTGCTAGGAAACGGAGCTTTAAAATAACTGAAATAATCTGCCAACTAGAACTTTTTCATCAATATTAAGGAATTTTTGACTTAATATTAATAAAAAAGTACCAGTTCCACAGGCCGATTATTTTACTGATAACAAGGTAAAAATAATCTACCAGAAAAACTTATACATTTTAAATAAATATTAAGGAATTTTTTTTCCTTAAAACAAGCTCATATGTCTTGCTGAAGAGTTACTTGTAAGTTAGTTTAGTATTATTTCAAGGTACAAAGACATTTGCACTAGAAATTAAGGCAAAATTACTTGGTTGTTTTGCAGTGAAATAATCCGTTAGATTAAAAAATCAGGATTAATATCAGGTAGTGGTTCAAGAAAAGCTGGAATAAACTGTAACTGTTTATTCACAAAACATACTGTTGATGCTAAACAATGTTCTTTTTCTGAGGGATGTGACATTTTAGATTGTCTATAGCTTAATTAATAAGTACCAGAAATTGCAGAAGCAACAACAAATACTGTCACTTATTGTATTATTTATTAATTGCCCAATTCTACATTCATCTCTTCTTTTTTGCACTTAGACTCAGAACATTCCTATATATGCTGTTATGTCTCACTGCAGAAAAAAGAAGTGGATGCATTGTCCATGTCTGGCTCTGAGATCTACAATGCGATGAAGACTGCCACCTTCAAGATGGCTGCCAGTGAATCAAAGAATGGTGGTAAGACTCAGCTTCTTCATTCAACTGTATAGACTACGTCACAATCATGTGACGTAGTCTATACAGTGATATGGTGAGATGCAAAGTTTGTTTTTCAGTGTTTCTCTTCCTGTCCTGCCTAAAAACAGAATATGCAAATTGTTATTGTTGTTCTGGTTCATCAAATTCATCAAATGTTATGGTTGTTCTGGTTCATCAAATTCATCAAATGTTATGGTTGTTCTGGTTCATCAAATTCTATGGATGTAAATCCTTAAAATATTATTGAGAAGTTACAACATTCAAGCTATTTTTTTTTTTACTTATATCATTATAATGACTGATTGCTTTACGTATCAGAAATTTACATTGTTCCTTTTTATCAGAAAAAGGTAACACATTATATATGTTGAGATAACTTAATATCTGGAGTATTATCTGGGTGAGTTGTAAAATGTTGATGTAGCTACATTGTTAGTTACAACACCTGTTATATCTGGATGGTAATCTCTGTATTGCATGTGGTACATTTTGAAACCTTACAGTACTTACTGTACTTTGACCGCTGTTGGGGCTCTGATGATAAGACAGTAGAACTAAAGGTAAATGGTACCATACAAGTTCATGTAGAGGTCACAAATAACACATGCACACAAAACTTAACGTAAAAACAAAAAAATAATAATTTTGGAATTGTGGTGTTTCCATTAAATAAGAAAAACTTAATTAAACTCACTAAGTTTATTCAGCGATAAGTCATTAAAAAACATGTCTTACAACTACTTCTTGTCTTCTTCGTGGGTTTCACCAGTGGCAACATCTGGTTGTTCATCATGTGTCTTGTGTGATTCAAAAGAAAAAGAAAAGTGTTTCAATTGCTGTTTGGGAAAGTAATCACATTTCTATGCGGTCGAAAAACCACCCCATCCTAGCAGAATTGCTGTTTCCACTATGTAATTTTATTTTCGAAATATTAAATTGCGCAGTTATATATTCAATGGAAACGCAGCTTTTATTCCGTTAACGTAAAAAGCAACAACACAATTTCGCAATTTCGTTGTTTGCATTAAATAAGAAACGCAATTAAAACCACTTGAGAATAAGAAGTAAGTCAGTAAAAACATGCCGCCAACGTCGTCCAAGTACTTCCTGCTATTTTCTTCTTCGTGGGTTTCACCAGTGGCAACATCCGGTTCTGGATCACGTGTCTTGTGGAGCATCCTAGCATCAGAACTTTTGTTATTGAAAAACGAGTTTTATCGAGCTGTTTCCATTTAGCGAGTTTATTTCCAAAATGTCAACCTCGCTGCTCGCTTCAGTTGTTCCGCTGTTGTTTCGCCAGATACCAGCTCCTACTACGCCGTTGCTGTGGTGAAGAAATCTAACTCCGCAATCAACATCAACAACCTGAAGGGGAAAAAGAGCTGCCACACCGGGAAAGGCCGAACTGCTGGCTGGACCATGCCGCTGGGATACCTGATCGACCAGGGCTTCATGTCTGTGATGGGCTGCGACATTCCAAAGGGTAAAGATGCACAGAAATACAATTATTTTGGATGTATAGTAGATAGAAAAGCGCATGAACTGAAAATGTTGTGAAACAACTGCTATTTAAAACATTCATTACTGCTTTTAGTTGCTCGATTTTTATATGCAGACATGTTAAACAAATTATGTACCAGAATTTCTGCTCATTTGAGAGGAAAATGGGATTTCTAATATTGACTTAAATAAAAATAAGTAAATAAAAATAAATAAATAAATAAAAATATTGAGTCAATGATGCATTGTAGTTTTGTTCTACAAAAAATACCAGAGATTCTTGTTTTTATGTAGGTAAATTTCACTGACGTCTTATTTTGCTTTGTTTATTTGTTTTGCTCTTTTCTTATATTTATTTGTTTTTTTCATAGCAAATACATCATGGATACACTGCAAAATACAAAATCTCTGATATAGTTTATGGTGAAAATATCTTACTAAGTTTGAAATAAGACAAAGCTAGCTACATGTAGCTTTACAGCAACACATAAGAACTTGTTTTAAATAAATATTTTCTTAATATTGATGAAAGACTAGTCCCACTTGCAGATTGTTTCATTTACAGCATAAGAAAAATGTCAGGTTATAAGTAAACCTGTCACAATAAGCACCAAATCAATTCATCACATGATTTATTGCGATGAATTTCCATTTGGAGAACAATGTCAAAGTGATATTCCCCTTTACAATTGTTGAAAAGCAGCCATTTTGAAAACTGCTGCAAAACTTTGACACTGCCTGCTACTTTTGCCCGTTTTCCCTGTCAGAGATGAATGATTAATATTTTTGAAAACCAATTTTGGCTACAAAAGTTTCATAATCCATTTTAATTATTATTGTTTCAGTTGTTTTGTTTACTTATTTTGGATATTAAAAATGTTTTCCAATTCCAATGTTAAATGTTAATTAGAAATTAATTTTTTTTGAAGGAGTGTACTTCCATTAATATGCCATTAGTAATTGAAAATGGTCTCAAATGGACAATATTGCAATGAGTTCTGGGATAATTTATCATCCAGGAAAATTTGTTAGTTATTAGCCAGTTATTAGTGAAAAGGTTTGCCACTGAACTAGTAAGTTTCAGCAATACTAAGGAATTACTGACTTAAAACAAGCTCATATGTTTTACTGAAAAGTTACTTGTACTTGTTTTATTTCAATCGTACCAAGATATTTGCCTCAGAAACTAGAGAAAAAAACTTGGTGAGGTTTTGTGCTTTTGCAGTGAGGCCAAGTTAAGTGTTTGTTTTTGTTTATGTTTCTCATCAGGTGTGGCGAATTTCTTCAGCGCCAGCTGCATCCCTGGAGCTAACGAGGCTGGTGACCCGGAGTCTTTATGTCAGCTGTGCAAAGGAGACGGAAACGGACAGCATAAATGTGAAATGAGCGAGCAAGAAATGTACTACAGCTACGAAGGAGCGTTCAGGTAGCACAAGCATTCATTTTATCAATCAGACTTTATTCACAAAGCACGTTTTAAAAAGCCAGGTGTGATAAAAAAAAGTGCTTTACAGAGGCTAACAGGAGAAAGAAAGACATGAAAAAACAAGCATACAGACAACACTGCAAAAACACAAAATATTACCAAGTATTTTTGGTTTAGGTTCTAGTGCAAATATCTTAGAAATAACACAAAACTAACTTACATGCAACTTTTAAGGAAGATATTGGAGCTTGTCTGAAGTAAATAATTCCTTAGTATTGATTAAAAAAAAAGTGCTAGATTTCACTTATATCCTCCATTGTTACCTAGCAACCCCAGCCAAGCCCAGCCTGTAACCTAGCAACCGAGTTCTGGAAGATTACTTCACTTTTAACATGGGACACAATGTCTTATTATTAAATAATCCACCAATGAACCATTTGAAAGAAGGCAGTTTATTTATACGTTTGACCATCATAGTCAACCTATTATTATATTATTATTATTATTATTATTATTAATTTTCAGTTTCTTTATCATTTATTTTACATTGGATGTTATTTTTGTTGTACTGACTGAACAAATTGAAGTTGTTTTTGCAGCATGTCTGACCAAGCTTGTGAAACTGTTGGTGTTTAAATGTGTCATACATGTGCAGAGTTATAAAATAAATGTGTAATTTAGTACATTTATGTCTGCGTTTTAAAAAATGAAACATCTTCAGTTAATTCAGCAGCATTTCTCTGTATCGGATCGATATCTGCTGATACAAAATCTAGATATCCGTATCAGTTGTGGAAGTGAAAACAGTGCATTAGTTCATCCCTAAGAGCAACTATGGTGTTCAGCAAGGGTCAATTTTAGATATATTGGAAGATGCCGTTTTAAATAAACTAGTTAGAGCATTTTGGTTCAAC
>NW_006800488.1:57218-82792 GCF_000485575.1 Poecilia formosa | reverse complement strand
TTACCTAGCAACCCCAGAGAAGCTCAGCTCGTTACCTAGCAACCCCAGAGAAGCTCAGCCCGTTACCTAGCAACCCCAGAAAAGCTCAGCTTGTTACCTAGCAACCCCAGAGAAGCTCAGCTCGTTACCTAGCAACCCCAGAGAAGCTCAGCCCGTTACCTAGCAACCCCAGAGAAGCTCAGCTCGTTACCTAGCAACCCCAGAGAACTGAGCAGACTAAATTGTCATTATGTAAGAATCATTTTGTGCAAAAAATGTAACGAACATGTTTTGTTTAGTCCGTAGGTCGACCCTGACCGGTTCAAGGTCACCTCTAAGAGAAACCTCTGTCTCTTTCTTTTAGTCAAAGTCAGATTTCAGCATGTTTTCTTCAGCGAGTTACGGCGGGGGAAATCTTCTGTTCTCTGACTTAACCACCAAGTTTGAAGTGGTGGAGGCGAACGACCCAGTCAGGTGGATGAGCACCAACTATTACAACGTCAGGAAAGCCATGGACTGCACACCTCAAGGTGAGCTGCACCGCTAACACCTCATTTAAAGCTAAACAAGCTAATGCTAATGTTTCAAATAGCATAAAAAAATCACAGTAATCCATTTAACTAGTTTATAACATTGTTACAAGAATGTTAACATGAATTTTTTTCCCCACAAAACAAAAGTGATAAAACCATAAAACAAGTTACATTTATTCAGTTACTTGAGTAACTTTTTACTTTTTACTTGAGTAATTGTATCATGAAGTATCTCGACTCTAACTTAAAGAACAACTTTGTTTTAACCAAAAAATCCCCAGACACACACCTGTGGTTTTTGTACGTTTCACATGGAAAGAAATTTATTTGGACACATTTTTCTTTTGCCTGATTTTGTAATTATGTTATTTATGTAAATTATTTTCATTTTAGTCCTTAAAATACCAAAAATTCCTCATAAATTTTAGAGTTTCTTTTGAACCGTAATAAATGAAATATTGACCAATGTGTAATGTTGGCACAATCTGATATTTACTGGTTTTCTCAGTTGCTGGCTGCGTGATATTTTCTGTTACTTTGTATTTTTGTGTTTTTAAAGCTCTTTGATTTGCCTTGTTGCTGACATTTGCTACACAAATAAACTCGATTGATTGATTGATAAATTT
This sequence comes from Poecilia formosa, assembly GCF_000485575.1. NCBI lineage: Eukaryota > Metazoa > Chordata > Actinopteri > Cyprinodontiformes > Poeciliidae > Poecilia > Poecilia formosa. The sequence goes on along the minus strand of NW_006800488.1, from coordinate 81,654 downwards.
ATGTCTCGTTAACGCAGTACTTGAGAAGCCTTTTCACCAAATACTTTTTTACTCTTATTTGAGTGATTTCTTGGATGGCTACCAAAAAGAAAGTTTCTCGGTGCTCAACCTGCCACCTCTGAGTGAAGCAGAGCAGAAGGTAACTGAGGGTTTTTTGCAGACATCCCCTCTGCCATCCGATGGTGTGTTTTGTCGAGCGGAGAGCAGCAGAAATGTGCCGATATGGGCGCCGCCTTTAAGAGCAAAAGCCTCACTCCCACCGTCAGCTGCATCCACGGCACCTCTCTGGCTGACTGCATGGCCAAGATCAAAGTAACTATAACTACATGATATTTAGCTTTACTGCTTTGATCTAAAGAATGCTTCAGTCTCCCATCTTCATAATGTTGCAGAACAACGAGGCGGACGCCATGACGTTGGATGGAGGGTACATTTACACGGCGGGTAAAAACTACGGCTTGGTTCCCGCTGCAGCCGAGAGTTACACAGGTAACAGAAACCAGACGCCGTGTTTCCTCAGTCCGGCTCTCATGCATCCCGTTTTCTCCTTTCTAGAAGGCGAGCGTGACGGCTCCTCATACTACGCAGTGGCAGTGGTGAAGAAAAGCAACACCGGCATCCGTAGCCTTGACGACCTGCGTAACGGTCGCTCCTGTCACACCGGCTACGGTCGCACTGCAGGCTGGAACGTCCCCGCGTCCGCTCTGATAGAGAGAGGACTGATCAGCCCGAAAGACTGCCAGGTTCCCCAAGGTCAGTGCAGGAGCGTCGATCGATTATATCGATTGTATCAATAATATCGATACCGGTGTCGGATACATACTTTAGCTTCAGGTTCCCTCTTGTAATTTTGATTTGTTTTGTATTTTAGTTTCTAGGGCTGAAACTATTAATCAGATTAATTGATTATTGAAATAATCGTCTACTAGTTTGGTAATTGATTATTGGCGTACACACAGACTTGGGTAGGATCTAGTTACATTTACTTGAGTAACTCTTTTGAAAAAATTTACTTTTTGGAGTATTTTTACTGCGCCGTACTTTGAGTAGTTTTATTATAAGTATTTCTGCTCTTAACTGAGTAAAATCTCTGGATTTTCTTCCCACTGAGTGAAAAACAAACAAGTTTTAACCAAAAATTCACCAAACAGACTCACACCTGATGTTTCTGTTAAAGTTTCATCAGTTTTTTATTGAAAGAAACTGATTTAAAATTTTTCTTTTGCGTGATTTTGATATTTTTTATTTTTATGAATTATTGTAATTTTTGTTCTTAAAATGCCAAAATTTCCACTCAAATTTACATTTTGGTCCATCTGATGATGTAATTTTTAAATATTAAGTGATTGATTATTTGATCAGTTACTTGAGTTCAGTTTTTGGGTAATCAACCACCTCTGAGTGTACAGACAAGAAAAAAAAACTATTTGCAGGAAGAACAGCATCCTCAGAGGAGAATTAAATTAAAACTGGACAAAAATATAAGAACAAAAAAAACAACTTTGTAAATATGTTTACCCAAAACTTCTGTCAACAGATGTCAATTTTAGCTTCACTTGTTGTAAATTCAGTTAAATTCTTCATGGTAACTTGTTGCAGATCAGGTACAAAAAAAAAGAAAGAAATTATTTTGCATTTTTAACTTAAACATTTACAAATAGATTGTGGCGTCTCGGTGCTTTCAGCTTGGTGGTTCTGTCAGATGGTACAAAACGTTTGGACTCGTTTGAGCTGATACTAAAATCCTCATTTGGACTCAGATTCTGGTGACTCTGGTCCTGAACTGCCCTGCTCATCTCTGTGTTTTCTGCCTCCTCTGATTTTTAGCGGTGGGAGGATTCTTCGAGAAGAGCTGCGTTCCTGGCGCCAATCAGAACGGCTTCCCCAAGAACCTGTGTGATCTGTGTGTGGGAGACGACTCGGGCCAGAATAAATGTGAAAAAGGAAAAGATCGGTACGACGGTTACGACGGGGCGTTCAGGTACCGAAACCAATCCTGGTGTTTTTAACACTTCTCCAAAAATGTTTTGGTGTTTATGGAGCCCCCTAGAGGACATGGGGGGAATTTATTTACTTTTCTCTCAAAATAATTTACTAGTTGTGTCATGAAGCAGAAAGCTTTTCTGCTACGTTTTTATTTAAGGCGTAAAATCAGTAATTTGCTCACTCAGGTGTCTGGCTAGCGGGGACGGAGACGTGGCTTTCGTCAAGCATTCCACTGTCTTCCAAAACACAGACGGTGAGAAACTTTTCAGAAATCGTCTCGGAGGTTCTGACGGCTCCAGGAATTAACTCGACCGTCGTGGTTTCAGGTCATTCGACGGAAAGCTGGGCTGCAGGTTTGGTGTCGACAGACTTCCAGCTGCTCTGCTCCCAGGGAACCAAAGCCGAGGTCTCCCAGTACCGGCTGTGCAACCTGGCCAGGGTTCCCTCTCACGCCGTCATGGTGCGACCAGAAACCAACATCCACGCCATCTACGGGCTGCTGGACCGCGCACAGGTCAGGACAGTCCAGAGCTCAGTCAAAACGGCTAAAACTTTGACTCAAGTCTGGGACAACACTTATTACTTATAATGAAAATGAATCTTTGAAGGACACTCTAGAAACTGAGATTTATCATTTCACTTGCTGCATTTCCATTACAAATATACACGAATCACAATGTTCCCACTAAACAAGAAATACAATTGAAATCACACATGAATAAGTTTGTTCAGGCGATATATAATTAAAAACTACTTCCTGTTGTCGTCTTCTTCATGGTTTCTGCCAGTAGTAACAGCTGGTGTTAGATCATGTGACTTGTGTGATTTGAAAAATAAAAGTTTCCATCACAGTTTTGCGAAATAAAACCAATTTTGATACGGTTAAAAAATACCTCATCCTAGCACAAAATGAAAAATTTACTTTCAAAATGTCAAATTGCATAATTACCCGGTCAGTGGAAACACAGCTGGTGCTACTGTACAGAAAGATTTCATGATTTAAGGCAGACTTTAATGCTTTCGCAGTGATTCTGAGGTTTCTCCATTTTCCTGTATTTCTTCCTTCGTCTCTGCAGACCCACTTCAGCAGTGACACCGGTTCTGGTTTCAAGATGTTTGACTCTCAGGGCTACGAGGGCACAGACCTGATTTTCAAAGACTCCACTGTTCGCATCATCGGCGTTGGCGACAAAAAGACGTACCAGGAGTGGCTGGGTCAGGATTACATGAACTCAGTGGAGGACCTCGAGTGCAGCTCCTCCAACACAGGTGAAATTATTTGGTTTTCTGAGAGAAACATTGATATTCAGACTTATTAGTAATATTAATCATACAGACAGATTCTACTGTAATCTATGGATTCCAATTAAATTCTAGCTATGAAATGATGCTGCAGATTTTGCAGAGTTCTGAAGTTTATAGATATTCCACATGCTAAGCTGGTTTTAACAGGAAGACGCCTCCATCAGAGCCTCGCAGGATCAAAAAAGGATTAAATTTATGCCCCAAAAACTCTGAATTTTTTTTTGTGATTAATCTCAGAAATGTTCCAGAAAAAACATGGAAATTTCAGAGTTTCGAAAGTTGAAAATTTGCAAGAAAAAAAAAAATCAGAAATTTTAAGATTAATCTTAGAAATTTTCTCCAAAATATCTTGGAAATTCTGAATTTGAAGTGGAAAATCTGCTAGGAATAAAAATCGTAAATTATTAGATTAATAATAAACTGATAATAAAATGTTATTTATAATGAATTTACATACAAACCCCAAAGTGCCGATTAATCTTAGAAATTTTACATTTTTCTTTTTTCAACTTTTTTAGCTCAGAAAAAGTTTTTTTTGCCAGTCTATTAAGATAGCCCTCACTAAAATGAAAACTGTTTTCGGTTTTGATATTTTCTGATTTTCGTTGCAGCCGCCTCCTCTGCGTTGCTGCTGCTGGTTGCGTTGCTCAGCCTCACGTTGACCAACGTCTGGATGTAACGCCGCAGCGACTCCAGATTCACCTCCAGACCTGTTTCTTCTTCACACACATTATCCCGCACTCTCAATCACCTCATCATCACTTCTCTTCCTCTTTTTCTTTCACTGCTTTTTAACTCATTTGATTGCGGCCTAGTTAAATCACAGTTTGTAGCTTCAGACTAGTTGCTTTCTAGAAACCCAATCCAGTTTGTTTGTGTGTTAATTTACAATCTGGGGATAAAAGAGCTGATTGGAGCAATAAAGAGAAACGGAGCACATTGTGTTTGTTTGGCAGAGATTTAACAACATGTGAGAAGAAGACGGAGGGCGCCATTTTGTTTACGGAGGGTGGGTTGCCATACCAGTGCGTATGCTCCCACCTGTTACATTTACACAGCGCCTCGTCAAAAAGCTGATTTTTAAAGTTTACAAAGGCCACTTTAAATAAGTTACCGTCATATTTACCTCAAAGAAAATTCACTAAAACTCAGAAAAAACTTTGGTTCAATTATTATTAAAAAAATGAAGTTTATTTCTCACTTCTGACCAAAACAAACTTACCTTTCTTATTTTTGTTGCTCCATTTTATTTTGCTTTAAACTGCTGATTGTTGTGTATTTTCCTACAATGAAAGATTTATTTTTATATGACGTTCAGGTGCCATATCAGTGTATATGTACTGACTCATGCTGTCAGACGTTGATGCATTCTCTTCCTTCTGATAGAGATTTATTTCTTTGTGAAATGATTAAATGTGTGACTAATATTTAGTTGCCAGGCCAGTGTGCCTGCATAAGTATTACTGCATTAAGCTGCTGCTGTTCTGTGCTTGTCTAAATTAAATAAACATGTAAGCGAAATGAACTGAGTCATGTAATTTATTCTTTAAAATATTTGACATTTTCTCCAACTATGTCCCTGCTTTTCGTATTTTGCAGTTCTTTTTTAAATGTTTCCTTCTCATTTCCTCCAGTTTTATGCTGAAAACCTCAATATTTTGAGGTCTCACAAACTTCAAAATATTGCCAACTCCAAATTTTCTTTATATATTTTGCATCTTTAGTCACTTTGGAAATAATCTGGTATAAATTAGTCTTTATTTAAACTGTAATGGCAGATAAATTCATTATATATACATACAGATACATCTTTACACATTTAAAAACATTTCCAGCAGAATATGTTTTACAAGTACAGAGCTGCCGAAGCTCTTTGGCAGGACGGCTGTTTGTGAACTGCACACTGAAAAAAAAAATGTGTAGATTAAGGTGGCAATAAATAAAAATGAAGGTCCCTAAGTTAAAGGCATTTGATGTTTCAATTGAAAAAGTGAATAAACTGATACTCTTCTCATTATCACGGCTTTACTTGACTTTTTATTCTACTTATTGAACATCGATATCATGGCTTATTCTCGTAAGTTTTATTTTATTGTAACTTTTTTCTTAGTATGGTCCTGAATGTCCGTCGTAGTAATATTCCAATATTAGTTTACACAGAGTTTTTCCCCTCTCCGATACAATAAAAACCCTTTCCATGTGTTTTTAAAAACAAAAAGTGAAGTTCATTTTAAAACAAGAGAAGGTGCAAACCAGTTATGCTCGTCAGCTTTGTAGAGGCAGATTGTTAGGCTCACATCAGACTGATTTTTCCTCATTCAGACCTAAACTCCAACGTAATCATCAGTCCTTCCAGCAGCACAGAAACGCTCCGGTCTTCTTTACTTCTTTATCCGCCTGGAGCCATCTTTCCATCCGTCCTTCACCTCCTTCACGAACGTCTCCCGGACTCTCCGCAGGCGGTTGCTCACCTCTTCCAGGTCGCCGGGGACTCTGCCGGCTTCCTGTCGGACCTGCCGCAGCGTCTGGGACCGCATGACTCGCTCCGACGTGTCCCGGCCGACGATCTGAGCCTTGGTGAGGGCGTACGCCGTAAGCTGAGCCGCCCTCCGGATCGGACGGGACTCCGCCAACTTCTCAATAACCTGGAGGTTATTGACGAGATACGCTAACATGCGAGATAGCATTTTGTCCGCAGTCGGTTAGCTGCTTCTTCTTCTCTTCTTTTTTTTTCTTGACCTCTTTCAACCCTACAATGATATCAGTTTTCATTAAGCATATAAATAATATATATATTTTATGTCAGTACAAATTTTACTTACTTCAGCTTAAGTTGGATTTAAATGACATAAAGACAGTGGATGTTTGGTAACACAACAAGAGAATCTTCTTCTTCCAGTGTTACGGTAATCTGCATTTAATTGAGTTGTAGTACTGCCCCCTGCTGGATGTCAAGGATATTTTCATCCGCAGCCGAGAGTAAAAAAAAAAGGCAAAAACTGATGAAGGGCAGGAGTTCACTTTTATGTTTGAATTGAAACATAAAAGTGAAATATACTACAAAGTAGTATATCACACGAGTAGTATTTTACTCGTGTTATTTGTCTGTTCTAAACTTGAAAAATGTGTTCCCCTTGAATTGTCTAGAAAAATAATATTAGAAAACTACCAAAACTGAGGCTGTCTTGGAAAATGCAGCAGAAATACACACACACCCCTCCCCCACACACATAAGTAGCATTAATGTTTTTGTTTTTTTAATCACAATTGTTAACATGTGTAATTGTTTATGTGTATGTATATATGTCCCCCTTCTTTGGTTTTCATTATGAAATTATAATGAAAATTTAATACATATTACATTATTAAATTAAATGTTAATTAAAATGAGTGGACACTTATAAACCGTCAACTTTATTATATTACATATACAACACAAAAATGCAAATGTAAAAAAAAATAAAACTTTTTCGACTTTACAAAAAATAAGCATTTATAAAAAGAATTTAACTCAGTTTTTACTGAATAAAGCTAAGGATTGTTTTAAAAAAAATAAAAAAATACAAGTTCTTTGACCGAAATGTTCAGTTCCAATATCCTCCGGAATGTTTATCCGGTAACACCAGGTGGTGAACCACATCCGGTCGTACTGCTCATACATCCGTTTTTCGGAAAAGGATTTTCTAGCTCTCTTTTTCAGCGCTCCTACTCTGTAACCATGCGGCTGCTGTTGCTGGTGGTAATGGCGGCTCTCTCCCTCGGCCCCGCGGCGGTTAGCGGAGCCGACAAGAAGAAGCTGCAGATCGGGATCAAGAAGCGAGTGGACAACTGTCCCATCAAGTCCCGCAAAGGTGACGTGCTGAACATGCACTACACCGGCAAGCTGGAGGACGGAACGGAGTTCGACAGCAGCATTCCCCGGGGCCAGCCGTTCACCTTCACCCTGGGAACCGGCCAGGTGATCAAGGGCTGGGACCAGGGCCTGCTGGGCATGTGCGAGGGCGAGAAGAGGAAGCTGGTCATCCCGGCGGAGCTGGGCTACGGAGACCGGGGAGCTCCGCCGAAGATCCCCGGAGGAGCGACGCTCATCTTCGAAGTGGAGCTGCTGAGCATCGAAAGGAGATCGGACCTTTGACGTAGAAATAAACGACGGATTTAAAGAAGTTTATTAGTATGTTTTGTTTTCTTACATGTTAAAACTGGTTTTATTTACTCAGTCACATTTACTTAAGGGAGGGGGAGGGGAGGAGCGATTTTAGGGAGTATTTTCACTAATATTTTTACTCGAGTAATTTTATTTAGTATTTCTACTTTTTCTGAGTAACTTAAGTGAATGAATAACAAGCTTATTTTCAGATATGTTTAGAGTAAGAGTAGCACAAATTCAACATATTTTTATTCAAGTAATAGTAAAAGTATCCGTCCAAGAAATTACGTGAGTAAAAAGTATGTGGTAAAAAGTCTAGTCAAGTACTGAGTAACTGATCAAATTATTACTCAGTCAAGTACACCACTATGTACTTGGAAGTTGACTAAGTAATTCACAAAGCAGATTAACACACACATATATTTTTTCATGTTTTTATTTTGCCTAATTTGATTTCAATTAATCTCTTATTTCAAATTGGTTAATTATTTCTTTCTGTTATCTGAATATTTTATTTCATCTTTCAGGATCCAAGAATTGCTGCTGCATTAAATGGAGACCGCCTGACATTTGAAGAATGAGCAAGAAGATTAAAAACAAAACCAGGGAAATGAATCTAAACCCCAGCAGAGCCTCTGTTCTCCTTTTAGTATGACTTAAATGATCGTATGATGTAATAAACAATATTAGGCAGTAAAGTCCAGCTTTTGTTCAGGATGACATCACACCACTTCATCTGTTGATTTTTGCTTCATGAAAACTTGTTTACTTACATTGCTACATTCCTCTTTCACAAATGATTGACAGTAAAACTGAGGCAGGGGCCAAGTGATTATGAATAATTTTTGTTTTGTAATTACAATAAAATGTTTCCCTAACTTTTCCCTTTTAAGTGCTGGTGGTGATTATTTTTATGCAGGTTGTTTAGCTTTAGACAATGTCTTCTGATTGAGGAAGAGCATCCTGAACACTTCTGATTTGCAATAAACCAACACTAAAGTTTAATATTTATGAAAATAAATGAAATGTGTTCATAATAAGTCAAAGTAGAACAATTTGGAGACCAAGCAGAAGATTACTGAAGGCACCAAACATATAAAAAGATAAATTACACCTCATAAATATTTTAATATGTTAAAATATACAATCTTTTTATGAATTTTAACAAGAAGAAAAAAGTGATAATGGTTCAAGGTGCTGTTGCATACAAGATATATTTTAATCCAGGCACACAAGCTGAAAAACTAGTTAATGTAGATAAAATTTAGAGCAAAACGATAATTAATTGGGCGAAAATTTAAGGGGGTTTTCTCACTAAGAAAATTAATTGCGGGAAAGGCTGGTGTGTAATAGTTATTTTATGTGCATTGTTATAGCTGCGGGGTACACCACCACATTAGTACCCATTATGGAGTAATAGCTTGCTACCAGCAGAGGGCGCTGTTTATAACACTCTGTGGTGGCGGAGCCTTTTAACAGACGCACACCTGAACCGGAAATTCTTGTGTCCCTTTTCTGAACATTGAAAAAAGCAGCAGAGCGCTTTGCTGCGATTCCTCCACAATGTCCGTGAAGCTAAACGCTTTGAATAGCGATTCGTACATCGAGGTCAGTCAGTACAGAGACCAGCACTTTAAGGTGAGTGAAGAAGAAACTTTTTGACGGCGACGCGGAACTTAAATGAGCTTTAACCGTTTTTCAAGTTAGCCAACTGTGAAGCTAACGGCTAAGGTTTTTGAATGAACGCGGTTGCTGCTATGATATTTAACCCCGAGATGCATATTGTTTACATTGCTGCACATATAAACAAAAATACTGACTTATGCTTCTTTAACTGTATGATGATATGAGAAAATGTGCCTCACTCAAACAGTGTTTACAGTGGTTATATTTTGCTCCGTAATTAGTGTCTTTCTTCACCTACCTTTGTTAATAAAGCAAAAATAAATGGAAGGAAAATCTGTTTTAAATTGTAATTTCCAGCCATGATTTGATTAATTTACATTTTCCCATTTTGCCTGCTTTCATTTTGCGTTTTTTATTCAATTATAAAGAAATTCATTTTAAAATTTGAACTCGGTAAAAAAAAAAAAGAAAATATGTTTTTAGTCACATTTTTTTAAGATACTTTTTTATCACAAAATTTACAAACATTGAAATTTCCCAATCAGCATAACACAATAAAATATCGCAAAAATTAAAATGACACAAACCACATAGAATCAACACTTTCATAAAGTTCTTGCACTAAAAGCATTTTTCTTGAATGTATTTTTGGAAGAAAACATTATTTTACTGTAGATTTAGGATATCCTGTTTACTTTTTTAAAGTTTAATGCATAACAGATTCATTTTAGATGGGATTTGAAGTGTTGGCTTTCTCAAAGTATATTTTATTCACATTTTTTCTGTTTCTCCTGCTTTAGGGGAATCGCTATGAACAGGAGAAGCTGCTGAAGCAGAGCAATACTCTGTATGTGGGGAATCTCTCCTTCTACACCACAGAGGAGCAGGTACAACCCTTAGTTATAATCCGACTTTAAAGTTTCATTATAACATTTCAGGTCTATTTATATTCAATTTGTGTTGTGAAAACAGGTGCATGAGCTGTTTTCTAAATGTGGCGATGTGAAGCGCATCATCATAGGTCTGGATAAGGTCAAGAAGACTGCTTGTGGATTCTGTTTTGTAGAGTATCCTTTCAAATTTTAATGTCCCAATCAGAGAAAAAATGAAGTTTCAACACCCAAAATGTGTTTGCCTGACTGTTTTAACAAACTTAAACACAGAGTGTGTGTGACACACACCTTAGCTGCTGTTGTATCAGATATTACACGCGGGGAGATGCAGAGAACGCCATGCGCTTCGTTAACGGAACACGGCTGGACGATCGCATCATCAGGACGGACTGGGACGCCGGCTTCAAGGAGGGCAGGCAGTACGGCCGTGGGAAATCTGGAGGCCAAGTAAGAAGAAGAAGAACTTAAATGTTCATTAGAATTTAAAGTTTACTGAAGAATGTGTTCCTGCATTACTTTAACCATTATATTACTTAAAAATGGTCTCAAAGCAACAACATTATCGTTTATCACAATAACTTCTGGGACAATTTATCATCCAGTGGAACTTGTTATAATGACGGACCTGAACGTAGTAAAATATCCTGTCTGAGTCGTCGTGTGTTTCATGTTGCCTCTGGTTGTTTGGTTTCTTCAGGTGAGGGATGAGTACAGGCAGGACTACGACCCGGCCAGAGGCGGCTACGGTAAGCTAGCTCAGCAGCATCGGAGCACAGAGAGGCCAAACTCTTTTTAGACGGAGTCGGCCCGATCCCGACCCGGATGGATTCATTTCCCAGCAACATCTGGAAAGACGTTAAAAACGGAGGAGAAGAACTTTACAGGTGGAACTTGGAGCTGAAGATGTGAAGGAAACTTACTTTGACTAAAACGCATCTTTGTCCAACGTAAACAGTTTCAGGATGAGTTTTTTTTTTTTTTTCTCGTTTTAAATTATTTTTTTTTTATTAAAGTTGAAAAGTCCAGTAAAACAAATGATAAAGTTATCAGATTAACTCTCCCTGACTAGAAAGCATCGTTTCCTCTGAATTTCTTTACCTAAATAAAACTGTCAAACTGTTTACCATTTATTTTAATAAATATGTTTTTTTATAATCTGTTTGCAGTCTTCACTGGAGTTTGAAACATTTTACAGAAGAATTACGGAATTTCCTTTCAACTTTTAGTTATTTTTGTAGCAAAGTTACAAATTAAACTACACGGTAGATCAGTGTTTCTCAACCCTGGTCCTCACCGCCCCCCTGTCCTGCATGTTTTAGGTATTTCCCTTCAGCCACACACCTGAATTCCATCTCTGGGTGATTAACAGGTTTCTGCAGCACTTGGTGGTCATGCAATCATTTGAATCAGCTGTTCTGGAATAGAGGCACATCTAAAACATGCAGAGCAGGGGGGCGGTGACGACCAGGGCTGAGAAACACTGCTGTAGATGGAAAATTTATGAAAACAAAAATATACAGTTTTGTTCCCTGGTGGTCAGTAATTTATTTTTTCCAACAAATTTATTTATATATATATATTTTTGTAGTGTCACCTGTTAATATCTTAACAGGTGACAAAAAATGCAAAGCCTCAATTTTGTCCATAAAGTAACAAAATCAATCTAGAAGCACCTAAAATATGACAAATGCAGATTGAATTACACCTGCATTAATCATGACCAATTTATATCTCAAATTGTTTATCATAAAAAAAATCAATTTAGACAAAATTTGAGTTTGTTTTTTCAGTATTCATTGACATTTAAACAGTATCGAGTGATTTAGGGTTTCTGAAAGTATATAGTTATTTTTTAAGTTGTAATTCACTACTTGTACTTTGTAGACACATCTATCTAATCAGCTTTCTGCTTTTTATTTTTTTTCTTTAATTAAATTGATTTGATTTGGACAGATCATATTAATCAACATTACCACAATTAATGGGAGTAAACTTACACGATAGCTAAAATTTCATCTTTTTTCCTAAGACAAGTAAGCAGAAAAAAATCATATTTCAATATAAAATTCATGGGACAGAACACAATACACACATCACCAAAAAAGAGAAACGTTAAAAAAGAAATAACTGACAGAAACGATATAAAAACAAGATTTAAAAAACGCAATAAGCCGTTTAAATTAATATTTAACTGTGCTAATAAGAAGGAACACTAGGTGGCAGTGTAGGCAAACTCGCCATGATTCCCATTGGAGTCTTGCTAGAGAGAAAAGATCGATTGGCATTTTAACCCTGTATTATATATATATATTTTTTTTTCAGAAAGCTAAATTAAGCAATACATATTTATCCAAACTCAAATAAAAAGCATCATTAATGATCTTATTGTCTTATTTAGCAACCCGGAACAGGGATTGGAACTTGGAACACAGAAAAACTAAAATTAAAGGGAAAGATAATTTTATTTATATAGCACATTTTTAGCAACAAGGCAATGCAAAGTGCTTATTACCTTTATCTCCGCACACTTTACCATAAGCTTAAGCCTATAAATTAAATTCAAATTAAGAAAATGCTTAAAACTTAAAAACATGCGAGTTGTGGGGATTTTAAGATGGATGTGGGATCCGTTTGTCTCTAATCTCCTTTATTCCACTGCAGGTGGATCGTCTGAAAGGGATTTAAACCTGTTTTTATTATAAAGAGAATCTCCACACCCTCTATAGGAGCTGCAGGCGTCCAGCTGCGGAGGATTTTCCATTTTTTATGCCTCAGCTGAAAAAGATGGAGCTCTCTGAGCCGGAAAACTGACTCCAGTTCATGTTTGGTTTTATTAGTCTGGTTGAAAAAGTTCAGACGGGGTCAAGTTGGAACTGAAGAGAGAAGAAGGCAGAAATTATGGAGACATTATGCAAAAAAGACTGAAAAACGGAGAGGATAATACCCATAATTCCATTCTTTAAAGGCGGAATGAAACAATGATGGAAAAAAAAATCATCCATCAACAAAATAATGATCCAATTAAATCAGGAAATCCTGCAGAGAAGTTTAAATGTTATGTCTAGATCTTTATAAGGACAGAAATTATTGTTTGGTTTTAGTTTCATAATCAGTTTATTCACCTGATCATTATTTTTGTTAATCCAATTTAGTTTAAAAATCTTCAGTCCATAATATTTTTTTAAAGACAATTTTGTTTGTTTAAAAATAAGCTTACGGAAAAAGAGGAGAAAAGTGGGTCAACAATCTACCGCTAAAAACAGGAGATGCGGAAACTGACAACGGCACTTTCTGACAGGTAAGGATCGTTTAAAATGCATTTTCAGATATTTTACTGGACAGTAACTTAGAACAGCCACTCTTATATGAGGTGAGATATATTATTTTTACATCCTAAAAACAATCTTGGTAGTCAATATAGTTTGGTAGTCCTCAGAGTGCTAGTTAGCAGCTAGCTCAGTGCCGAGTACCTGGCAGAAAGTATAATGTTTATTCAGTGGGACTTTCATGCTTAAAAAAGCTAAATAAATTAAATATAACCTACCCAGCCATACAGTGAGCTGTTACTTTCCAGGCGTTCTTACCAGGCAGAAAGAGCCATGTAATGTTTCTTTTGATCCTAAATGGTTGACTCAACCTGAAACAAAAATAATTTTATGCTCCAGGCTTTTGAAACATTTCACCTGGCTCGTCATATGAGGTCTGCAGCTCCTGGTAGTTAGTTATGTGGATCTCCTCGCCACCAGGTAAATCCTCAAGATTATAAGAAGTCTTTTTTACTGAGACAATACGATCATATCCTACATATACACACATTTTCTCTCTGTTCCAGCCTATTCAGGGCATTACTTCCGGGCCACCATCTGAATGTCGCGCGTCATCCGGGTCACGTGTCTGAAACCCAGCAATATATACCAATATATAGGGCAATTTATTGCCATTTTATTTATAAAAGTGTTTAAGTATTTTGACGATTATAGCTCACACAGCTCCAGTTTCTCCTACTAGATTTAAATAACAGAAAACATCGGTTGGAGAGCTTCTTCATAAATTACTGTATTAATGCAAAGCAGGGACTTTCTAACGCTCTTCTTTTGTCATCTACTTTAAACTGAAACTGTTCAAGCTTTACAAATGAAACCTGAAACTTCACTACCTCCCAACACATCGAGCTCATTTATGTTTTCTATTAACAGTGAATCAGGGGAGAGCGCGAACGCAGTCCCCCACTACCAGAAATTATGCAGTCGAGATTCCCACATTTGGGGAATTCGCAGGGGTCAGCACAACCGGAGTGCAATGGCTGAGCCTCACCCTGGGTGAACCACCTTCATGATCATGGTATCTCCCCTGCCAGGTAAGTATGAGTTGCTCTTCTCTCTCGCCGGGATGTCTTTCGCAGACATACCCACATGACTCACGGTGCCGACACATTGTCAGCTTAAATAAAATAAAAACAGAGCTGAGTGGCTAGTGATCAACCAGCTAACACATTCTGGGATAACTGGGCTATAGAAACCAGGAAAATGCAAAGATTTAATGTTCAAAATAACGTTTGATTACCCACAATGCATTGCTAATAGCTAAGAAACAACTGACATATTTTTACTGTTTAAACATCTTCCAACGCCTCAAAAACCAGAGATAAGGAGTCAAATAAACGTTACCATGTTACTCACAACTATTTTATGAACAGAACACAAAAAGTTTAGTTTTTCTTTTGCTTACAGTTCAACCACTTCGTTTCTTTATGACGAGCTGCTGCTGCCACCTGCTGTTCATGAGGAGAAACCGCCTCCAGTAGTGGGGATAAAGAAGAGACCAAACTGATTCAATGCAAAGGTCCGCAATAAGTGACTCTTCCTCTAAACTTGATTATTGTCTACAGGAGACAAAATCAGTCACAAAAGAAGGATGTATGCTATTCTTCCGACTGTTTTGGACTAATATGCCTTTCAAAAATATTCACAGCCCTAAACTGCTGTGAGCTACAAAAATTTGAGGTATCAAATCAAATCAAATCAAATTTTATTTGTATAGCACATTTCAACATTTCAAAGTGCTTTACATCATAACAACCACAAAAACACAGAGTCATGCAACATAGAATCAACAACCAAAAGTCAGTGCCATCATCAGATTCATAATTAATTACGTTTCAAACTCTAAACAGGTGGGTTTTGGTTTTTAGTTGAGATTTAAAGGCACTCAGTGTTTCAGCTGTTTTACAGTTTTCTGGAAGTTTGTTCCAGATTTGTGGTGCATAGAAGCTGAATGCTGATTCTCCTCGTTTGGTTCTGGTTCTGAGGATGCAGGGCAGAACCAGAACCAGAAGACCAGAGGGGTCAAGAGGGGTCCAACAGCTGATCTTTAATGATCAGCCGTTGGACCTGAGCCGTTCAGTGATTTATAAACTAACAGTATTTTATAGTCTATTCTCTGAGCTATAGGGAGCCAGTGTAGGGACTTTAAAACTGGTGTTATGTGCTGGATTATTTTAGATTATTTTAGTTTATTAGTAATATCAGAAATTGTGGAGCACGCACAATTTAGATCAGCATTATACTTCCTAGATAACTTTTATGCAGAAACTCAAACTGCTGCAGCCCAGAAAAGGAATTAGAATTAGAATGAACAGACTTAGACTTACAGGAACAACTTGGTTACTTTTTATACTACTACTTGTTAGAAACTGTGGAGTGACTCACTTTTAACCCATTAAAAGTGAGTCACTCTTTAGCTTATTTTTTCAGAAACTGTAGAGTACTCACTATTTAGATGCAGAGACACTTTTGGACTGAGATGACGTTTTAGACTCCTGTTCTTCCAACCCAGAGATGGAATCAGACCCGAGGAAACTGGTCTGAACAGGAGCTCCTAGTTTACATATTTAGATCAACATTAGATTGTTTTTATTTTTTTTATTTTTTATTTTTTGCTCTTTCCTTTGGTTTGTTATTTTTGTTTGTATTTCCTTTGAATTCCTGGAAAGCACTTTGTATTGGTTTGTTGCTGAAAATGTGCTATATAAATAAAATTACCTTTACAAATTTAAAATGACTTGAAATAGTAAAGAGAGCGAGACATTTTTTTATTAAAGTAATGAATTTTGGCATTTAAAAATGTGTAGGAAGCCTGTAAAAAAACACAAAGAAAATCTGATTTTTCTGTACAGGACCGAAAGAAAGCGTCACACTGCTTCATATTTTATTTAGTTTAATTTCAGTCTGTGAGTTTTATTTAGTTTAGTTTCAGTCTGAGCTTTTCAGACTGATCAGAGACTAAACTTCTCTTTTCCCAGATGTGTATCTCATTAATTCAGAATAATTTACTATTTTGTGACTAATTTGGATTTTTAGTAGAATAAAATGCTGTGGTTTTACCTAATTTTGGTGCCATAGAGGAAGAATTTATCTTTTTGGATGCTGTAACTCGGTGCAGATGTCACTGTTATTCTTGAACTTGCACCACTGAGTGCAAAAAGAATCACAGAAAAGGATTTGACAGACAGGTAGCAGCTGAACCTACGAATCTTTTCTTTTTCCACCGGCTTTAATGTTTCATCATCTGCTGTGTTATTCAATTTGTCATCCAGCACTCTGGCAGGTGAAACAAATAAAACTGGAGCTTCAGCAGCAGAAATTTAGGTTGAATCTTTTAGCATAAACCAAATATCCAGCCAATATTTACAATAAATCAATTCTAACCAGAGTTTTTCTTTCCTTTTCTTCTTTTTTGAGGTAGCATAAAAATAATCTTAGAATCTCAATCTAGTGATATTTATTTGTTCTGTCCTATGGAAAAACATATTTAAAGTGAGTTTGTGAGTCTTACTTTTCTTAGAATACATTAATCCAAATGTAAATTGGCTTTTAAGGGGAAGGAAAACCTTACTGAAAATGACTGGTGTAAAAATGCACATAAATTATTTTAAAAGGTCTCCACTGCTGTGCAAATCAAAAACACTTAAAGCAGAAGTAACCTGCTATAACATCGTTTGGGAATATATTCCATTTATAGACATTTTTGGCACATTTTCTACCTGATTATGCTCACCTGTCTGAAGCATCAGCTATCTGATAAAAAGCACAAAGATCATTTTAAACTCTTAAAATACACTTTACCTTTAAATGTCCAACCCTTAGAAGTTGTTTTCATGCAGGTCTGCTGCTTAAGTCAGTCACATAAGTTTTATTGTTATAAATTATAAGAATTTTGAGTTATTATTGATTTGATAAATTCCAGTTAAAGACTTTTAAAACCCCTGAAACTGTCTGTATTTTTGGGATTGTCAGATATAATTTTCTCCCCTGAAATGTAACACAAATTTATTGAAAAAACTTTGAAAGTGAAACTTAAATTGCTGAGCTGTCTCCCACACTGCTCCTTCAAACTAGCGGCAGCAGCAATTAGCAAACACCTGTTGGAACTGCACATCTGCTGAGTTTATACGAACTACTCACACCTACGAGCGTTGTAAACGGCATAATGGAGGCGCGCTGTTGTGATGATGAACTGAAGGCGAAGCATCAGAAAGTGTCTTAAAGAGACAGATACCAAATTTCACAGCATCAAAAAACACTGATGCTAATTTAAGGATTTTTTTTCACACCTGATAGTCTGGTAGATTTGGGACCAAAATTGTAGCATTTGTTACATTTTCAGCTTTCACACTGCAATGTGTCAAACAAACCAAACCGTTTGAAAAGCCTGTTCACCTCCTCGCCTAAGGGGGCGCTGCACCGGAAATGACAGAAAAACTTCTGAAGACACTGAGCGCAACTTCCTTCTTCAAGAAATGCAAACAAAAATATATTAACATCAGATTTTAGCGGTTGTAGGATTTCTTTTTTGTCTTTAGTGAAAGACCATGAGTCATTTCTCCTGCTGGCGCTGGGCTGATGTGTTTGTTTTGGTTGTATTTACCCAGAATGCAGTCCACTTCCTGCTTTTGGATCGGTTTCCAGTCCGCTTTGCGTTCTTAGATGCATTGGAGCCGTTCCGGAGTTCACTTCAACCAAACAGACAGAGTTCTTTAGGTGGACCAGAATTCATTTACACCAAATGAACCAAACCTTCCAGCCAAACGGATTTGAGTTTGATTGAAACAGGGCCAGTGTGAATGCACCCCAAGTTATTTTTGATATGCACAGCATTTTTAAAAACAACTACAGGTAACAGAGCTACTTAATTGTGCTGTAAAATGGCTCCATGTGCCTGGAAAACTCATAAAACCCGTATTTAAATAAAAAGTTTGACGCTATCACTTGTCAGTCGACTCTTTGCAGCTCAGGGATTCTGTCTGTCAGATCCGCTGGACCCGGGAGTCTGGCGGGTCGTTACGGCTCGGAGGTTTCTCTGTGGTAAAATACTGGTTCTAATATCACACTCCACAACACACACAGTTTCTTCCTCTCATCCTTGTTGCTCAGCTCCTGCCACTATGCACATGTTCCTCTTGTTCACACACTAAGTAATAATGTCAGCTGAGGAAACACTTAATTTCATCACCTGGAAATCCTATGATTCTCTTTTTAAAAAGTAAAAAAGTTTCTGCTCCTGCCTTTGATATCATCGTTGTGGTCGAAGACGTTTTGTGTGCGGAGTCTTTTCATGCCTGAACTGCTCTTCACCTGGTCCCTACTGTAATAATGTTCAGACTAATTAAACTCTCTTGTTATTGGAGGGGAATATCTCAGTCAGTTTCGATCTTAGCTCTAGCCATTTCCTTCCAGCGATCGATTCATGTTTTTTTCCTCCTGTACAGAGCAGGTAAACACTTTTTGAAGCCACTTATAAAGGAGATCATTGATAAAATGTTGCTTCCCCCCCCCCCACAGTTTTTATTTACAATAGGGTGAATTTACTGAAATTACAAAATTTAGGTACGTTTGCAAAGCAGATTTTTTGCTAAAATCTTTTTTTGTTGTTTTTAAGTGGTCATTTATACAACTAAATAAACCCTACTCATCCGCAAAAGAAGGATGTTGACATCACACAGCTTGGCCTTCACAATAAACAATCAATTACTCTGCATAATAAATTAAAGGAGCTCAATAATTTCCATTTGCATGATTTATCATTTTTCCCTTTTGTCTTTCTACCAAAGCGTGGATAACAAAAGTCTTCAGTTTGGTGTTTTGGTCTCAACTTGCCATTTGCTTGAAAGACAATTTTGTTTACAGGAACTTCATAGTTCATTTTATTTGTTGTTTCTTCTGCTTTGTTTATTTATTCTGGACATTTAAAATGTCTTCCAGTTCCAGCATTAAATGTTCATTAGAATTTAAAGTTTGTTGATATCTGAGAATGTGTTCTCCCAGTGTATTATAAGCCTGGCGGGCCACCAGGCTTTACTTGCACCCTGCCAAACAACATTATTTATTCATTTGTTGTTTTTTTCATGCACCAGTAACAACCAAAGATGGGTTAAAGAGCGGTGAGTATGTGAACACATAGGGAGAATGAGGTCAGATGTCTTTTATTTTTATTTTATTTAATTCACCCATACTCCGTAACCACTTCCTGTCTTCACCGGTCCACACGCTAATAACTTCAGCTGATAAAATGACAAGTCACAGAGAAAGGATCCAGACATTTTGGACACTTTAATTAGGATAAAACAACTCAAGTACAAAAAATATATATTTATATTAATTGTATTTCTTTTTGTTTGCTCTTGGTTTTGTCAATTACCAAGTTATATTTTCAAATTTCCTGTCATCTTTAAACATTTTTTCACTCAAACTGCCCTAACACCCAAACTACCACCAGGCTTAGCAAGTTTTCTGGGAGAAATATTAAAATGCCTATATGCTTTAATTGCTGACATATGACTGTGTGATTGGTTAACTCATAATTTGTGTTAAAGAAGTGAAACATGTATGTAATGAAGTACCTTGAGTTCATTTTAATTAAAAATCTATCATTAAATATTTGTAAAACTGTATTATCCAAGAAGTTAGAATGTGAAAATGATTTTTATCAGTCTAAATGTTTTAAAATATGTTCCTCTTTTAGCCTTTTTCTACACTGTTTTGTACCTCCTAGTGCAAAAATGCAGGTGGAAACATGGGGAGGCAATTAAAAAACTAACTAAACTAAAACCTATTGTCACCAAAACAAGTCCTGACATGTGAAACTTCCTCGCTCATTTATGGAGCAGATTTGATCGGACCAAGCTGCCAGTAAATGGCTGCTTCTCAGCAGGCTGAGGTTAATATTTATTGTACTCTGCCCAGAAAGTGGCTCATGATGTCCTGGACTAACCCGCTATTGACAAATGAGCAGAATCCTGCAGAGCCAATGTCATCCACGGGGTTTGACACTGTCACAGTCCTTCTGGCAGACAGGAATGTGTCCCACCTTAAATAGCCTGACATTGCAACTGTATTTGTCACCTGGTGTGGGTGTGCTTGTGTATTTACAAGAAGGGTTCGGCCTTTTCCTGGCTTCAGCCTAAAAAGTGTGCGAGTAAAAGTCAGGTCTTAAATGGTAATCTTTTTACAGGGATGACAAAATTTTAAATTAAAAATTTTTCACTGTGGTTTATTTTTATTCTTTTTATTCTCAATGTTTAAACTCTCACATAAATAATGGCTACAAACAGATGCACAATTACACAACCATAAATCTTTGAAAAGCAGAACTAGAGCCTCCTGCACAACCAACAAGAATGCAGCAAGTAATTTCTGGATGGCAAGTCATCAAAAAACACTTGTTTTTTTGCCAGCAGCCATTGGAGAGTGCATACAGTGGTAAAACCAACTGAATGACTTGGGTAACACTTTGAATGGGGGCGCATAAAACTGACATGACACTGTCATAAACACAAAGGAATCTTCATGAACGTTTGACAGTCATGAAGTGTGATTCAGTAAATGACACTTTCAAAGGAAAGTTGCATTAAAACTTGCATTAAGCCCATTAAAAGTGTCAATTTTGCATTTAAAGTGTCATTATGACTTCATGATTACAGTAATAAACATTCATGAAAACTCCTTCATTTTCATGACAGATGTTATGTCATGTTTGACAGTGTCATGTCAGTCTTATGCACTGTGAATAAAGAGTTACTATCTCTTGGAATGCAGCTTAGGTTGCTAGGTGACAGGCGGAATTTTGCAGGGGTTGCTAGGCAACGGGCTAGGCTCAGCTGGGCTTACTAGGTGAAAGGTCAGTGCCAGCTGATTTATGGAAGGTTTTAGAAAAGTTATTTTCCAGATGCCAAAAAACATGAACTCATTGCCAAAAGCCAGCTGGGTGGGCTGTTTTTAGAAGTGGTAAAAACCCGAATAGAAGTACAAAATGTGCTTCTATTTTGTACTTCTATTCAAGTACAAAATACTTGAATAGAAGTATTCAAGTACTTCTATTCAAGTACTTGAATAGAAGTACTTAAATAGTACGCTATTTTAAAGCGTCTATTTTAAATAGACGCTTTAAAATACGTCTATTTTAAAGCAAAACTTTTATTCATGGAGAGATGTAGGTCTAATATCCATATCAGAGGACATTGTTAGATAAAATACCCGTGTACATAATGTTTTAAAATAAACAAAACGAATTGAATGCACTGACCCATTTCAAATGCCTCAGTACGGTGTGGATTATACCGTCCTCAGTGGGACCTTAATGCGTATTGATCGAAGGAGGCCAGTAGGCTGAATTTAATGTACCGAAGAACCAGTTAATTAAAACACTTCATGACAACTTGAGTCGGAGCGACGGGTCTGTAGTCATAAAGGTTATCGGGAATGTTTTCTTTGGCAGAGAGATGATGCTTTAGATTTATGGGCATGGTGGCCTTTTCTGCTTTCCAATCCACTCTGCATAACTGTGTAATCAGGATGTACAGACAATAAAAAGTACTTTAAGAAAATAATTTGCTCACTGTAAATATTTATTTTCCCTTTGGGATCAGTAACATATTTTTGAGTTTGAAATGAATAACTTAATTACACCTAGAATTATGTTTTCAAGTCTATTGAAATAGGTTAGAAACCAAGACTGGAATATCTCATCAGACCATTAAAGTATAGGTTTAATGTAAACTATTTCTAATACCTTAAACTATTAGGCACTTTTAATCTGATAATCAAGCTTCATCAGAACATATTTCATAATTTATTGATTATGACCATTGTATTGTAAGTATTACATGTTTATTTCATAAAATCCTGCTTTCCGACACATTTAGGTTTAACGTTTCAGCTATTTTTGTGTACAGTTAGTTAAATGCTGAAGTTTCGGCTCACATTTCTTCAGACTTTGCATGTTTGTGATTGTTGTAGTCTGAAAGTTTCAGAGGCGTGTTGCTTTCTCCAAAACAATAGCTTGCAGCAAATTATAACAATAAATATAATAAAACATTTAAGAGGCAACAGTATTTTCAAAGATGAATAATTGGAAAGGAGAAAGATATTGCTTGCAGCTCTGCACTGTTTGAATATTTCAGCAGCGTATCAGTTCAGTACTGACAAAGCCTTTTTATTCTGTTTTATCTTCTCTTGTCTGACCTTACTTGTTTTTTATATGTTCTCCAAGTGAAAGTAGTCCCAAAAGATAAGTAACATCGTTTGTTTTCACAAGACGGAATGTGTGAGGATGAGAAGCCACTCGGTTTTACAATAAACCCCCATGAGACGAAGTATTTTTCTAATGTCCAGTGTCACCTTAACCTTGAATTATTGGAATTCATTTTTAAGATAAGAGCAAAAATTACCACTCCAAGATACGGCAACCCAGACAGTTGGAGGTTGGTTTAGGAAATAAAAAGGATATATAAATGGACAAAAACAACTATGGCCATTCATGGTTGCATTCAGGAGTTAATTGAATTTACAACAGCATTTATTTTCTAGCCATATTGCATTAGAAATAGCTTTGATCTTCCTGGAATAGCATATTTATTATATTGGTAATAGATTTAGTACAGAACCAAATTATTTTCAGGTTACAGCCAACAGTTCAATGTATTTTATGGGAATATGTTTGACACTTCACAAATTTTTCTGATTAGTTGCCAATCAAATTCATCAATCTGCTTTGCTCCTCCAGCTGGTGTAGCTAGCAAGAAACTGAAAAGTTTCTGACGAGGAAAAGACGCTGCTGCAAAAAACCATAGAATCTGTGGAAATGAAGTAAAATTTGATGAGATTAATATAAAATATTACATATTTTCTTAAAGTCAAAAGGGGATTGTGATAAAAACTTGTATTATCTGGCAGTAAAGTGATAATAAAATTTTCCACCACAGAACTCATGAAGATGTGGAATCAGACGGTGTGAGGCAGCATTTATGCTAAATGAATGTCCTAATTATTGATTAATGAATAAAAACATTCTAAAAGTGTGAGGATCTGTGTTTTCTGTGTATTTATTTCTAGGTTTTCCTGAGTTTATTTAGTTCTGTTCCCGAGTCTGTCCAGTCTGCTCCCTAACTGTTTCCCAGGTGTGTCTAGTCCCCCTGATTGCTCCCTGTGTATTTAAGCCCACCTGTTGTCTCTGTTCTTTGTCAGATCCGTGTGTGTTTGTGTGTCACTGTCAGTAGTCGTCACAGTACAACTGATAAGTCCCGTGTTGACTCAGCTCTCGTTTTCAGTCTTGTATTTTCAGTTGCTACCAGTATTTAGCTGTTGATAAGTCTTCTGCTGTGCTGCCTGAACCGGACTGTTTTGAGCTACTTTCTTATTAAACTTTTCATCATCATCATCTCCAGCAGGGTCCCTGCGTTCATTCTCACCATCACAAAACCGCCACTTCTTGACAAAAAGTAGATAATTCCTTAATATTAATGAAAAACTATTAGTTTCACTGGCAAATTATTTCACTTTTGGGAAAATGTCTAATGAGTAAAATAATCTGTAATCAGAGGTGGATAGAGAATCCAAAAACATATTTTTACTCAAGTAAAAATAGCCGTCCAAGAAATTATTCAAGTAAGAGTACAAAAGTATTTGGTATAAAGCAGTGTTTCTCAACCTTTTTGGGCCAGCGCCCCCCTAGCCTGTATCCAGGTCCCTCACCGCCCCCCACCAAAGAATCTGTAGGCTACTTTGCTCTGATTATTATTTTATTATTAATATTACTATCACTAGTGCCATATTTCACATCTAGTTCGTCGCTCCGTTTTATGTCCCAGTTCTCCTGTTTCAGAGTTTTGCGCAATGTGCACGTCGTTTTTTTGTTTGTTTGTTTGTTTGTTTTTAACCCCCTAAGGTGCAGGGCGGTCGGGAAACGTATCGATGGGGAAAAGGCAGACTGACATTAACCTTTTAAAACAACGGAAACAATAGACCCTTTTCACAGTGACGTCAGACAATGGCCGCCATAACTCAAACCTGGGTATCTTTACTTCCGGTGTGATTTTGCCTTGGGAACTAAGCTTGCATATTTCCGCATTCTCATAATCTTAAGGATATAATAAAAGGTAAGTTTAATAATAACAGCATTTAAGTGTTAGATAGCTGTTATTAAT
>NW_006800488.1:52002-56075 GCF_000485575.1 Poecilia formosa | reverse complement strand
AGTCAGTTTCTTTAAATAAAAAACTTATAAAACTTTAAGAGAAACTGCAGGTGTGTGTCCTTTTCTGGTGAATTTTTGTGAATTTTTTGCTTTTTGTAAATAATCCTAATTTTTTTTTCTTTTCAAAAAACTTACTCAAATAAATGTAATGGCAATGAGTAAATGCCCAACATCTAACTCTGTAAATAAGTAATTATCTCCCTAACACAAGCTCCTGTATCTTGCTGAAAAGTTACTTAGAAGTTAGTTTTGCCTTATTTTAAGTGTAATAAGATATTTTAACTGGGACCTAGACCAAAAATACTTGGTAAAAGTTTGTGGTTTTGCAGTACTCAGGTTCTCCAAACCCAATTAGAAATGTTTGGCAAGTGTTAAAAATATGTTCAGTCTTTCCATATAATAAGGCTAAGCAACAAATCAAATAATTATATTAGGAATATTGCTGAATGGCCGGCAGTATCTGATGTGGGGGAATTATTTTAATGCTATCTTCGCAATACAGTAGCAGTGACTGCTGATATGCAGAAGCTTTCATGAGGACATATTCTCTGTTTCAGGGGAAGTTATTCCCTCACACACACACCAACACCTACTGTTGGCCCCCAGGCAAGTCCAATTGTGATGACAGGCACGGCCACCATTATAAGCTCCAGTATGAAATTTAATAATCTCATATCAGCTGAACTCAAGCATAAAGGACAGTGAAGGGGAAATAACCTCTTTTTCTATCAATATTCAGAATGGGACTCAGCAGACAGAACTGTAGAAAATGTGAGCTGAATGTCCTGTGCTCTTTTTTGTTTCTTTTTTTTATTTTTTTTTTACCCAATATGGATATGTGAAATGTTGATATGAAATCTGAAACCTGACCCTTCATTTATTCCTCCATTCTTTTTCTACACCAACCTGTCCTTGCAGGGTCATATGAGTGTGTAAGCGTGTGTGTGTGGTTGTTTGGATGGATGGATGAATGGATGGATGGATGGATATCTGCATCCAAACAATCTATAGCTGCGTTTCCATTACAAGTGTGTGCAAAACTTTATCAATATTACACTAATGTTGAAGAAAAATACACGATTTTGAAATTCTAGTGTTTCCATTAGATAAGACACAATAACAAATAATTAAAATCACACATGAATACCACTTCCTGTCATCGTCTTCATATTTTCTGCCAGCAGTAACATCCTGTTGCTGATCTTGTAACATGTGTAATGTGAAAAAAGTGTTTCCATTGCAGTTTTCTGAAATAAACCAATTCGATCCTAGCAAAAAACCCACCTTAGCACCAAAATGTTTTATTGAAAAACAAGAAATATGATGCTTCTCAAAAAAAATTGACAAGCAAATGTCATTCTTCTTTTTTAGAATATGTAATCAGATCCTAGTGATTATAAGTAATTTGTCCTTAATTGATTTTCAACAGATTTTTTTATTTCTCATTTCACTTTGGATACAGACAGCTGGAAAAATACTCTGATTATAATTTTTTTAGCAGTTTTAAAACAGTAATTTTGGAAAACTTTAGTTTTTGTTCATTTCATAACTAACAGATTTCAAGACTTAACACTTAACTTACAGAATATTCATCATTCTGGTTCGAAACACTTCTGAAGGTGAATTGGTAAACTGTCACACCGTAGCGTGTCAAGGTTGCAGAAGCAAGACAAAAACAAATGAGTGGCAAAAACAAAAATTCAATCAATAAGCTCTTTGTCCTGCTGGGAGGCGGCATTACTGGATTAATGGCTCACAATCAAAAGATAAACAGAAGCATTGTTTTGATAAGAAAATTGTTTTCCTTTTGTTCATGTGTTTGCATTGCCTTTACATCGGGGAGCATGGTCATGTGAATCTATTTACATATTAACAGGCAAAGAAATTTCAATATCAAAGGGGTGCAGTTGACTGTATAAGTGAGTGAATAATTGTAACGGACTCTGCTGAGACTTTTTTTATATTATCAGCCTACTGTGACTAACAGCAGGTGAGAAACTAATAAATACAAACAGCATAGTATTGTGCTAGAAACAGCTGCCTAATTCTGTTCTCATTTATTTTAACAGAACAAGTTGACCTAGCATATATTTGAGTATAAACGTAAACACCGGAGCCTGGCTAATTAGTACTGGCAATTACAAATCTGCACATTTGCTGCTAATTCTGCATATTTGGAAAGAAGAGGACTGAGAAATTTATTAGATTAAAATGTGTTACTTTTTTATAAAGAGAATGCAAACAAAGTAGTTCAAGCAAAGGAGACATGAAAGCTTAAAATGTTTGCATACATACTACATAAAAATTTATTCATGAAGAAATTTTCTCTTTGCAACTACGTCGCTAAACCATTCGAGGCGTCATGATGGACGTCGGAAGTAAGGGGCGGGAATATTGAAAAGAGCAACTTAAATTGTTTTCCAAAGTTGTTTGTGCCAGGTTATTTGTGGCTTCTACCTGTTTGAGTCGAGCTAATTTGTATGTGACCATAACACACCTGGTTGGGGCTCATAGACGGCGGTATTTACAAAAATTGGAAATGGCTAGCTTAGAAACCGACCCGTGCCTCCTCTCTCCTGATGTGTTCATGAAATTACCGACTTTGTCTGAATTCATACCATGTGATTTATATCACTATGTCATAAACAGCGTTTCCTTTTACATCGGAGCTGCATTAAAACTTATAGAAGACGAGATGCTAACCAGTTTTTTCCATACATGCTAGGCTACATGACGGTACGGCATTGTCTCCATGGTTACCACTGGTTAGGCGTACCTTCTCCATAATGCAATTTTTGATATCTTTCTAATCATTCTTACTTATGAAGTATATGAACGTTAATCTCCTTGCCTTGTAAAAAGTGTTAGCTGTAAATCGGCCATTACACTGAGGGCTAACAGTCATTATGATTAACGGCTGCTCTCCATCGCCGCCGAATCTTTCCTCATTAAAAGTTATACAATGAAATGACAAGTTTGGTTTCTATCCTTGTCAGGTTGCTGTGCGATCAGCTGCACAATGACCATTTTTAAGGGAAATCAACTAAATAAAAGCCATATTAGGTTACAAATATTTGTTTTTAGGCTGGCATTAAAGGATTGCATTGGTTGTTTTGACGTCTGTCATGGCGGAGTGGGCGGAGTTCAGGAGAGTGTGACATCGCATGCAAAGGGTCAGTAGTTGGATTCGCAGAATTGATCTGATCGATTCCATCGCAAAGATCAGAAGCAAGACCCTGCCTCAGAACTACAGTGAGGTTCTGCTTGTCTCTCAGAACATCAGTCTGTAACCAAACGGTAAACTTAGCAGTTCAAAATGACTTCCAGTTTCGTAAGGATACCAGTCGGCGTGTTTTTCCCGCTCAGCTTCGGACGAGGGTACTTGGTGACTTACCTCCCTGGAAATGATTTGGACAGCAGTAACTCTCAGGCTGAGAGTAGCTTCTTGGGAAAAGATATTTCCTCTCTTCCCAAGGAAGAAACTGTCCCGGACGGGAAAGTTTTCACAGTGGAGGAGAAAGTTTTCTTGATGAACAAAACATCGTAAAACTGTAACCAGGAAGAGAGCACAGTCTTTGAGGACAGCTTTTCCTCTCAACCCAAAGAAAAACCTTTCCAGGAAGGGAAAGTTTGTTCAGAGGAGGAGAAAACTTCCCCAGAGTTATTTCGGAGCAGGATATCAGCTGTTGGTGACACAATAGCCTTCGCTGTGCATTCATCAATGGCAGGTGTCGCTCTGGTTAAAAAGACATCGCTAAACTGTTTGTTGCCAGCAAATATGATGGTTCCTCCTGCTCCTCCTGCCACTGCTGTTTGTCCTACCCCTCCTGCCACTGATGCTAGTCAAAAATTTTAATAAATAAAGTATTAATAATAAATAACAATGAGAAGTGATAGTCTTAAGGACACACACACCTTCAGTCTGAAAGAAATGTTTGAATTAGGTGCAGATGAAGCTACAACTAATTCAGCTTCATCTCATAACTTTATTTATTTATTTACTTCTTTTATGTGTGTATTAAATTTTTTAATCTGGGACCTGAGTCCGAATTTTGTACCCCAAACAAGCAAAG
>NW_006800488.1:15919-50809 GCF_000485575.1 Poecilia formosa | reverse complement strand
TTTGACAATTTTTTTGTGGAGGCATTATTTTTCCGTTTACACAAGAGTATCGATTCATATACATAGTTTGCTTAACGTATGTTTAATTTGGTTGGATATCACGGTATTTACGACTGTTTATTGTCTTAACCGAACATCAAAACTGTCAGGAAAATCTGGGGGCCATTTGAGTTAACATTATTTAGCTGCGGAGGTTGTTTTCTTTAAGTTTTTGGCTGTAGACTGCAAAACGGGGAAGTGGCTGTGCTGAACCATTGGCTTGATTTTTGCCACAGGTGTCAAACTCCAGTCCTGGAGGGCCACTGTCCTGCAACATTTAGATGTGCCACTGCTGCACCACACCTGAATACAATAATTAGGTGGTTAGCAGGACTCTGGAGAACGTATCTACAAAATGAGAAGGCAATTGAGCCATTTGACTCTGGTGTTTTGTCCCTGTGGCACATCTAAAAACTGCCAAAATGTTTTTTCTTTGTCAGTGTGTCATGTTGGTGCCTGAAGCCTGTTATGATGACTTCAACACATTTCTTCGGACAGGTTGGCACGACTTTTAATGCTGTCAAAAAATTTTCTATAAGCTGACTAATTATTTCTGACTTTTTTATGCTTTATCTTGTAAACTGGGTGGGCAGAGTAATTTGAATGAATATGACGGTGACACACAAAGGTGAGTCTGATTAGTTTTGCTCACACTTCTTTTTAAAATATTTATTTATTATCCTAATGTTTCTGCTATGTTTCTTGTTTTTCCTTCCAGGCTGGAAGTCTTCCTCCTTCATGTTGGCGAAAACAAGAGCAGCACAAAAGACACTTCACCATCAGTGATCACAAGACCATCCATGGCCGCTTCCAATGAACTTTCAAAGCACACTTCACCTTCAGTGAATGTCTTTGTTGTATATTGGTGTCAGTTCTATTTGATGTTTTGAAATAAAAGTAGATTACATACTGCAACTGGTGCTGGTGTTTTTGTAGCATCTAATGTGGCATTTAATGTCTTTTAAAATGAATTTGGGGATTATTGATGGCCAATAGTTTCTGGGGAAAAAAAGGTTTTAATTGCTCAGGTGGCTATCACAAATAACACTTTAAAAAGTGCAACTTCTACACCATCCAGAGTGGACCAATATAGACACTTTCAAAGTGTTGAATTTAACTCTGTAGGAGTTGATGGAACACTTCCAAATTTGCTGTGTGTCATACATGTCTGGTATAAACGTGATATATATCTTGTATAAACGTGATACTATCTTGTTAAAACGTGATAGTTATCTTGTATAAACGTGATAGTATCTCGTATAAACGTGAGTGTCGTATAAACGTGAAAGTATCTCGTATAAACGTGATAGTTATCTTGTTAAAACATGATGCGTATCTTGTATAAACGTGATAGTAAGACGTGATATGTATCTTGTATAAACGTGATAGTTATCTTGTTAAAACATGATGCGTATCTTGTATAAATGTGATGCGTATCTTGTATAAACGTAATAGTATCTTGTTAAGACGTGATATGTATCTTGTATAAACGTGATACTATCTTGTTAAAACGTGATAGTTATCTTGTATAAACGTGAGTGTCTTGTATAAACGTGAAAGTATCTTGTATAAACGTGATAGTATCTCGTATAAACGCGATAGTTATCTTGTTAAAACATGATGCATATCTTGTATAAACGTGATGCGTATTGTTGAGAAAATAAATTTAAAATAAGCTAGTTTTAAAACTTAGCATGTTTTGTTTCAAATGGCCTGAATTGTGGTTTTAAATCAGTAATTTATTCTGGCCTATTGACCGTTATGTTACNGGCCTATTGACCGTTATGTTACTTGTAGTTACAGCAGATGGTTTGCTAGGATCGTTTGAACTGCCTTTTGTCTGTGGGAAAACAATACAGTGGAAGTTGTAGCTTTTCACACTCATCTGTGAAAAGGCCGTAAACACGGCAGGGGTTTCTGGCTTGAGAGAGGGTCAGAGGTAGCTCCTGGTTGGATGAGCAAAGATACGCCTTATTTGAATAAATTAAATACCAGAGGATAAAACTTTCTACACAGAAGTAACAAATCAGATTTTGCGCTTGCAACTTCTCCAAAGACGTCTTTGCTTTTTGTTTGTCGTTTCCATCTTTTGTCTTTTTCTCTCTCAGGTAAATTCATGTGTTGTTTGTGCTCTGAGGTTTATGTGATGTGTTTGTCTGGTTATAGTATGCATCTGTCTTGAATAAATGCTGATTATTGTGACGCTGTTATCTCTGCGTGATCTCAATCTTTGCGCACAGCATTTTTCTGAACCCGGGCATAGAGAGGATATAACGAGTCAAAAGGTTTTTAAAGTTCAAGAATTTTTCCTCTCTTAACAGTATCTTGTATAAACGTAATAGTATCTTGTTAAGACGTGATATGTATCTTGTATAAACGTGATAGTTATCTTGTATAAACGTAATAGTATCTTGTATAAACGTGATACTATCTTGTTAAAACGTGATGCGTATCTTGTATAAACGTAATAGTATCTTGTATAAACGTAATAGTATCTTGTTAAGACGTGATATGTATCTTGTATAAACGTGATAGTATCACAAGATACTATCTTGTTAAAACGTGATAGTTATCTTGTTAAAACATGATGCGTATCTTGTATAAACGTGATGCGTATCTTATATAAACGTAATAGTATCTTGTTAAGACGTGATATGTATCTTGTATAAACGTGATGCGTATTTTATATAAACGTAATAGTATCTTGTATAAACGTGATTGTTATCTTGTTAAAACGTGATACTTTTAGAAACATAATTTTATAGCATGCGCACTCTGAGCAGGATCCTAAACAGAACAGGACTGCACAGAAGGAAAGGTGAGTCCGGTCCTCTAGTTGTGGCGGCTCCTAACTGACCGTCTGGATCGAAGCTGAAGTTGGCTTCCTACTGTAGCTTCTGATTCAGGAAATGGCTAAAGAGCGATTATAACGGAGGCTCCGATGTATTTGCTGAACATTTTCTGTTCAGATTTTTATTGAACAATAGCTGAATAACGGCAACGGCTGTTCATAACCAACACCCGTTCAAGCAACCGAAATCAACAGAAGGCAAGATAGTGGCAAAAGACAAAACTAGATCCTGTTAAGTATTCTTCAAAATAAAAGACTTCCTCTCTCCAAAATAAATAATTTTTTGCACTTAATTATGTTTCACGTCACCTTTTTGTAATTATGTACAGTTAAATTCGATGAATAATAACCATGTAAATTATGCTTAGCATATGACTGTAAATAAATAATCGTGCAAATTATGCTTGACATATAAGTGTTAAGAAATCATTTGTTCTGCTTAAAAACGAATATGCATACACTTCAAATCTGGACTAGATTATTCTACGCCAATAACAAAATATTTTAAACCTAGTTTGTGTTTTGTGAAACCTTTATTTCAATTGTGAAACTTCAGTAATAAGAGATTTAAAAACCTTTTTGCATCTGGAATGCATTAGAAATTAACTCCTATCACATTTGCAATATTTGCTATTATTTTAACCTTCTGTTTTCTTTTATTTTTTGTCCTAGAGCTCCTGCCTTTTTGTTTGGCTGTTGTGGCTTACAGGGATACATCAGCTGATATAATGCTGCCAACAACTTTTCAGATTCAGATTAATTGTCATGCAACATTGCTTCAGAGAATAATAATCTATTCCAGGTAATAATGTATATTAGCTTTTATAGATTAAAGATGCTACCTATTTCCTTAATTAGTGTCTGAAATGAGACACTGATATGTCTCAGTGATATTACTAATAAAGTTTACAAAAAAGCACAAAAAACACCCATGAACAAACTGTAGTAGTATAAATTTCAGTTGGAATTGAATGTTTGAAATATGAGTTGATAAGTATCTCATTTTCTCTTTTTGACTCTATTTTGATCCATCAGTTTCTTATAGAAATGGCTTAAATCACAGCACAACACAAGAGAGTGTCTACTTTTGAGTCAAGCTCAAGTAGGTCTGGCTAAAAAACATATCACAATATAATCACTTAATATCAGTCGATATTGATAATTATTGATTTTTTTTTATTTTAAATATGTGAAATACTGCCAAACTGTGACAAGAACTTTCCTCTTTTATCCACAGTTTTCACCCCACAACATTATTTTTATTTTTAAGCAGTTATGAGGCCAGAAACTTAAACAGCTACTGTGCATGCCACTAAAAAAAGGTTGTTGCTAGGTAACCAAAGAGTGAGTGAGTTGCCAGGCAACCAGTAAGTGAGTGAGTTAGAACTCTGCACATGTTGCAATATCGGCCAAGACAATCCATCATGTTGAATCTCCACAATCTTAAACCAGAACGGTTCTGATGTCACAATAATCTAAGATTATCAAAAGGGGGAAATTGGGACACACACTACACCAGAACATTTTAGAAAATGGATACTACCGTGGGATCCCACAAGCAAACAGAAACTTTGACGAAACTGTAAAGACGTCAGCCATTGTAAAGAGTAACGTTTCTCTTTGGGTGTTTTCACACCTGATTGTCCGGTAGATTCAGTGCGATTGTGGACCAATATTGTAACATTTATTATATTTTCAGCTGCTGCGGTTTGCTTTAACACTGCGTCGTGTCAAACACTCCAAACTAATTTAGAAACATGTTCCCTTCCTCACTTGTGGTGGCGCTTCACCAAGAACCACTGAAGGAAATGACATGAAAACATCTGAAGAAGACACTGAATACAACTTCCTTCTTCACCAAATGTAAACAAAAATGGAGTGGCGTCAGATTTTAGCGGTTATAGTATTTCTCTTTTGTCTTTGGTAACAAAAAAAAAAACACAAGTTATTTCTCCCACTAGCATTAAAATCTCACATTTGTTTTGGTTGTATTTACCCAGAATGCCCTACTTTGTAGTCCACTTCCTGTTTTTGGAGCGGTTTGGCATTCGCGTATGCATCCGAACCGCACCAGAGTTCACTTCAACCGAACCAAGACCTCAGTTGGAAGGTGGACCAGAGTTTGTTTTTTGGTTTGCATCAGAGTTCAGTTGTGCATTCAGACATCCCCAGATAAACTGGACTTCCTAGACCACCAAGTTGGAGTTTGATTGAAGCAGACTAAACAGGGATGGTGTGAAACCACTCTTAAGGTCAGGTGATTGATAAGAGCAAAATCCAAGCCATCATGATTCCCAGTGATATTCAGATGTGAAGTTTCTGGTCAACACATTGAATCGTCTGAACAAACTTCATTTAGATCTGCGAGGAAAGTTTAAAAATGCTTCCTGACCTGGTGCAAAGTTTGCTTTTCACACTTAACAACTTCCAGCTCTTCTCCACCCATCTTAAAAGGGAAGACCTGACACATCTCCATACCTGTTAGAAGCTGCTGGATCATCAGAAGTGAGAACGCCATGCTTTGCAAATCTTTTGAGGTGTGTGACCTGAAAGAGAAACGATCTCAGATCACATTCCTCATCAACCCATTTACTGCAGAATCAGACTGCGAAAAGGTCCTTTTGGTGACAGATGATGCAGCCTTCCAGCTGGAGTTGAGTGAACTTTGGGAAAATGACAGATGAAATATAATTTGAGAGAGGAAACCACATAGTTTCAAAAAACTGTCCTTTAAGCCAATGTAAAACAGGCTGAACTCAACCTAATAATGTTTCAGTCCACTTTGGTTGGTAAATCCTATTTTCTTCACTTAACAAAGTGGAATTTAAACATCTGTTCTTACTGACATATTTAAAAGAGAGAGAGCATCAAGTAGTCACAAATATGTACAACTTAAGCTTAGGGAGAATTGTGAAATTTACCAAGGGAAAAACGAACTTAGCTTGAGGAAGCAACGTGTTGGAACCCACATGTTGTTTGACTGTTTGTCTTCATTTCTTAACCATTATTCTCATTAATGTTCAGCCCTTTGATAAATTTAAAGGAATTTAAAAGTACACTTGTTTGGCTTTCTTTTGAACTGGTTTGCCACTTGTGACCGGTTCTGGT
The DNA here is from genome assembly GCF_000485575.1 of Poecilia formosa. NCBI lineage: Eukaryota > Metazoa > Chordata > Actinopteri > Cyprinodontiformes > Poeciliidae > Poecilia > Poecilia formosa. The sequence goes on along the minus strand of NW_006800488.1, from coordinate 44,811 downwards.
TTTGCACCTTACAAAGTCTGATTCTTCTTCATGTTCCCAGTTGTTAGTACACTGATACTGAGTTTTAGTTATAGGGGACCTATTATGCAAAATTCACATTTCACACATTTTTGTACTTCCATTTGAGTGTTTATTGCTTCTAAAGACAGACCAAGTGCTGAAAATAAAACCAGACAGTTTTTAAAAAAAAATAAATTAATGGTTTTTGGTGTCTGGGAAAGGATAAATTTCAAAAACCTCTGGAATGTAATGCCACAAATCAGCCTGTTACCTAGCAACCTCAGTGGAGTTCCGCACATCACCTAGCAACCCAGCCGGTTTTCATTGCTGTAGGCACTGTACAATGGCTGCTGGAAAACGCAGCAGTTTTATTGTTGACTTTCCATCCAGAAACCACCTGCTGCATTTTTGTTGGTTGCCCAGGAAGCTCCACTTCTGCTTGTCAAAGATGTACAGTTGTATAATTGCAAGGTTGTTTGTAGCCATTTTCAGGTGCGGGTGTAAATGTTGAGTTGGGGGGGGCGTGGCTAGAAGCGGCTTATTGGCATTTAAAGTGACAAGATGCCTTAAAACGGTTCATTCTGAATGGAGCTCACCAAACTAAATCTCATTATCTAAGAGTGATTTTGTGAAAAAATGAACAGTGATTTCAACAGTACCCTAACTGTTGAAATCACTGTTCAAGGAAGCATAATAGGTCACCTATAAAGTGTGTTTGCCACTATAACTCCGACACGCTGCTGTCCACAGGCTTCATTCTTCCTGGGGTATTGCAGGTATTTTTCTTACGTAGCACTTCAGAGTCATTCTTCTGTCATCGTATCACAAATGAACAGGTGCCTCCTCTCATTTTTTGCTGCCAGCCATCATCCTTTACCCTACATGCTTTGTTAAATATGATCACACAGCGGCTTCATCGTTGCTGGCAGTCCACTGTATCAGCGGGGAAGCAACCAGCCGGCACACAGCTCATTCTGGCTTCGCACCCAGGTCTTGTTAGTGTTCATTTGAGGGCTACATACTGCAGGGAAATAGAGCCATGTGGAGTAGATTCATGCCAAAATAAGCCGCTCTGCACCTGTATAGCCGTGCATATGCAAATGACATGTAAATCATTGTAGTTTGCTCACATTATGCTTATTTCATAGATGGAATGAGACTGACCGCGTCCCCAGTGCATTTAATTTAAACTCCTCCACATCACACCAAAAACTGACTACTTTAAAGAGATTAGTTGGTTTTTATTAGAGCATCCATCTTCAGCATGAGGAAAAATAGAAATAAGCTGTTCATATGCTAAAGATCCAAAATGCTGCGCAAAAAAGTAGGACTCATACATATTCAGTGATTTTTTTTTCTCCATTCGTCAGGTTCCGCCTTCAAATTTCAATGTCCTTCATTTGAGATTATATGTGACAGAACAGCAGAATGTAAAAAAAAATGGTGCATGGATTTAAATTATGCTTTACAAATGAAATCCTAAAGCAACCACCAAACAGTCACATTGTAATCACAATATTTAATATATCTGTTTCCTGAAACGCTGTATCAGTTTTATGTCAAATTTGATGGAAGACGCATCTTGCAGCGGTTCCACTTTTGTCTCGTTAGGTCAAGGAATATTTTCCCAAAAGTCATAAAATGTTCTTTTGTTTGTTTGAAACAAACAAACAAAAGAACATTGTTGGAGCAATGTTGTTTTTGCTCAACATTTTCTCATGCATATTTATTTTATCCCAGTTTCTTTGTTCCCATTTTGTCACAAACGTTCAGCTTAATTAATAGAAGTGAGATAAGTTCAGCGAAGGTCCATATTTTCTCTACTTGCGGTTTTTAAATCTGGAATCAAAAACTTTTCAAAACAGTTTTCCAGACTGATAGATTTTATTGTTTTTGTTTCTCATCTGTTAATAGATTTATCGGGATTTGAGGTGTTGCTTTTTGACATTAGATAAATTCTCTCTAAATTCTCTTTATTAAGGCCACTTTAGTCTGGGAACAAAGGACTACATTTCCCCTAGAAAACTCAGACATTTTTAATTGATCTCAAAAATGTTCTAGAGAAAAGCTAAAAAAAATTTGAGTTTTAAAACTAAAAAATTTGGCGAAAAATCTGAAATTTTGGGACTGAGCTCAGAAATATTCCATTTAGAAATTTCTGAGTTTCAAGAGTTGCATTTTTTTACTTTTGAAGCTCAGAAATTTTCTCTTTTTTTCTCCAAATTGAGATTTTTAGATTAATCTCAACATTTTTGAGTTTAGTAGCCAATTTTTGCCTTTTCAGGCCTTTTCAGGCTTTTTTCTAGAAAGCTTCTGATATCAATCTAAAAATGTCTGAAATTTTTGCTCCTCTTTTCCTCCCTTATGTGTGAGCCAAAGTAATTAAATTCAATTTAATCCCCCCCCCAAAAAAATAAAAAATAAAATAGATACTTAGTTTGTTTGTGATTTACTGTGCATTTTGGTTATATTTCTGATTTAAACATTTTTTTAAGGATTTCAAACATAGAAGTGTGGTGAAAGAAAAATTGTAGAATCCAACGATGTTGATAAGAACTCAGTAGACTTTTATAACTGTAAAGATTTTAGAAAAGACAAAAATCAGAAATGTTGTGTCAGAGTCGATGCATTACGCAGCTGAAATAATTTCAACTACAAAAAAACATCCTTATTACAAGATAATTTTTTTAAAGATTTCTTGTCTTAAGAAATTTTATCTTGTTATAACATTTTTGTTTTAATGAGTTTTGTATCTTGTTAAAATAACTTAACTCTGACTAAATCTTTTTTCTTTTTCTAGACGACGATCTTCCCATGAGGTGTTGCTGTTTTACTGCGACGGCTTTTCTCATTCAAATGAGAACGTATTTTGGTTTTAATGAGATATATATGTCATTGTAAAAGATATAAAACTCTGGATTTTTATGTCTCACTATAACAGGGAAGTTTCTCATTTTAACGATTTCCTGCTCCTGAGTTTATTTCCTGGAGTTTAAACGTGGTTAATATGGATTGTTGAAGAAATGTGTGAAAGATTTGCTTTGGTTTTGGTTGGATTTGTGAGTTTTTGGTAACCCTGTAAGCGTTTCCTGTCTCTATATCTGAAAGTACATCTGAGCATTGTGTATTTTTTTTGTCGATTATAAATTGTTAGCCTGACGGGATTTGGACAGTGAACTTCAAAAGTCAAAATGTTTTCTTTGCAAGGCTAAAAGTGCAGTTTCTGGGTGGGGGTTTTTCAGATAAGCACACCAGATGAGAGAAACAAAATCCCAGTCTGCAGATTTACTTCTGCAGCTGAGTACTGAGCCTTGTAAGATTAAATAAAATTTCTTCCAAAAGAACTCAGGTGCATCTTTTGAGGATTTATCTTTGCACTGCAGTGAAGCTATTAAGTGAGTCTTTATCTGGGGCCTTTTTGTGTTACAATACCTTAAATTTGCATAATAACTGCAGAAAACAGTCATTTCTTTTTTTGGATGAAAGAAATGATGATTTCTTTCATCCAAAGATCTATGCTAGTTTCATCTGTTATTAAAGAACAAACTTTGTTCATTTTTAGTGATTTCTATTCTGAAAATCACATAAACATCACATAAACAATTCCTAACCTTGCTGAGGCAAAGATCAGCGGAGGTGAAGACAAGCAGAGCTAAAGGACTGACACGCCTGCTCATGACCTTCACTGTTTCCACTCAGCCTGAAGGTCAGCAGGATGTCTGACTTTCTGTTCTCAGAACTATTTCTCACTTATCTACATTTGTAAACCATGCATCAGTGCAGACATTCACCTGGTGTGGGTTTTTGAGATTTCATGGGACTTCTGCATTTCTTAAACCAAAACATCAACAGTGCACACATACACACTGCAAAAACACAAAGTCTTACCAAGAATCTTTAGTCAAGTTTTTAGTGCAAATATTTTATTATACTTGAAATAAGACAAAACTAACTGACAAGTAACTTTTCAGTAAGATGTGGGAATTTATTTTACGTAAAAATTTCCCTAATGTTGGTATAAAAATACTAAGTGAAATAATCCGCTATATGGAACTAAAACTTTTTCACTAATATTAAGGAATTATTGACTTATTGACACAAAACAAGCTTTGAATTTAAAACCTAACCCAGTATGTTGGGCCAAAAACCATATACCTAAAACTCAATCCCCTTGTGTTCAATCAACCCAGGGCTTGATCCAGGTCTGCGTTAGCAAAAACATTAAAAAAGTTGCTTTTTAGAGTAAGCAAACACAGAGAGATGCTGATAAACATCCGAAGTGGCACTTTATATGCCGCTGGCACAAAAAACAAAAAGGAATATGAGGTAAGTCACACTTGAATATTCATTGACCAAAGGTTTGAATAAATATTCAGAGTTTAAAAGCTGTGGAGCGATGACAGATCCAGAGAAGGTTTTTTTCTGTTTGTTTTGGTTTGTGTAGATTAAATAGAGTCTTCTCTACTTAAAATTAAGATCTTTCTTTTATTTCTCTGAATAAATATTTTTAAGGAAAACTGTTCAAAAGTGATATTAAACATTTATAATGTCAACACTTTGTTTTCTTTGTAACATTCATTTTCCTGAATATAACAGCCACTGAGAACCCATAAAATAAATACTCTAAAAATAATCTTATTTTAGCATGGGGGTGGCAGGTAATCTGCATTTTAAGATGTATTTTTGAAACCCCACTGGCACATTTATGGTAAATTTATTAACTTGAGTTTTGAACATGCTGATTACTTTTCCATAGTTGTATCTTACAGAATCCCTAAAAGGCAAAACTAAATAATTTTTGGATTTTCATTTCAAAGTCTGACTGAATTTTCTTTTCTTTGTGACCTTAGAAGTTATGTACATGTAAAAAAATAAAATAAAACATATAGATTAATGTATTTCAGTTAGTTTTTTTTTTCCTTTGTGGACCACAAAAAAAATTTAACAAATGTTTTATGGTCTTTCTGATAAGAAATAAACATGTTTCTTGCATTTTTACAGTTAACAACCACAAATTTAAAATGAGAACAGAAAAGAATGAAAACTTCAAACAAATTCTTAAACTCCTGAAATAAAATATGACAAAAAATTAAATAACAAAATAAAAATAAATATTTATGAGTTACTGTAAGCTTTTTCACTCGCGCTCTGGTTACCTAGCAACAACCTGCTTGCGCAGCAGCAGTTTAGTGTCTGGTTCACACACTAGGATTTTAAAATTATCCGCCAATTTTTAGAAACCTGAGCGACCAAACAAATATAACGTTAAAAAACCCACAAATCTTAGTTACAACAGTTTCACTCACTGAGATTTATTAGATTCCAGCCAGAAAATCCGGTAAAACTCCGCGATACCATACGTGAATTTAGAGTAAACAAACATGGCTGACGACTCGGAAGCGATGGCGACAGTTTGTGGAGTTTTCTTAAGAGGAGAAATCGTTACAAAGAGAAAAGTCGTTGGATAAAGGAGTGCAGAGAACGGAAGTGGGCTCTATGATATGGAGGTGAGTTTTTGTGCTTTTTCGTAAGAGTGGAACTACTTCAACGTATTTTTATACAAGTAAAAGTAAAAAGTAATTGTCCAAGAAATTACTCAAGTAAAAGTAAAAAAGTATTTGGTAAAAAGTTTATTCAAGTACTGAGCAACTGATCACACTATTAGTTTTGTCTTATTTCATGGGATTAATCAGACGGACCAAAATATAAAGTTAAATTGAAATGTTGCTATTTTCAGGACCAGAATGACAATAATTTTTATAACAAAAACTAACAAAATCAAGCAAAAGAAAATGTTTCAAAATGATTTGGAAATTGATTTGGAAACATTAACAAAAACTGCAGCGTTTCTTGTGTCTGGGGAATTTTTGGTTAAAACATGTTTGTTTTTCATTAAGTGAGTAGAAAATCCAGAAGTTTTGCTCAGGAGTAGCAATACTTTGTGATAAAATTACTCAAGTAAAAGTAAAAAGTACAAAAAATAGATTTTTTCAAAAACGTTATTAAAGTAATTGTAATTGAGTAAATGTAACTATAACTATATGATTGATAATTTGATCAGTTACTTGCCATTTTACCAAACACTGTTTTACTCTTACTTGAGTTATTTCTTGGATGGCTACTTTTTACTTTTCCCTGAATAAAAATATGTTGAAGTGGTTCTACTCTGACTTGAGTACAATTTCTGGGTACTCTGCCCACCTTTGTAACACGCGCACACACACACACACACACACACACACACACACACACACACACACACACAGTTGGGAGCTACCTAAAGAGTTAAAGGTAGCTCAGCCTCCTGCTCTCTCTGTGCTGAACTAAGGACTTTCTCTGACTGGAAGTCTAAAATCCGCCAGCATCTCGGAAGCAGAGGTTGTTCTTTTGGCTCGGACCTGCCAAAGCCTCATAAACCCCCCTTCCTCTCCCTGCATGCTCTAACTGACAAAAGGTAGTCGGTGCAAGAGCATCCGTCCCTCTCCCCGGCTGCTGGCCAGCCTCTACACCCTGCTGCAGGCTCTGCTGCAGCGCGGCGCGGCGCACCGGAGCGGAGCCGGAGAGGAGCAGCGGTGGACGGATCGGCTGCCTTCTGACAAGCGGAGTTAGGCTCTTCAGCATCCTGGCGCTTCAACATGTCTCCTAGGAGTCAAATACTCGCTGGGATTATCGCGGTTGTCGCCTCAGCGCTGCTTGGCTCACGCGGGACGGATGGAGAAGGTGAGCGGCTCGTGCGCTTCTGGTGCTGCTCGTTGTTCACGCAACTTTTTGGGTCAATTTTAGGCAGTTGGAAGGTAAATTATGTGTTACCAAAGTAGGATTTAAGTTCAACTGGACGATATAAATGACTTGATGCAATGGAGCATTGAGAACATTCAATTACTAAGGATGCTTAAAACAATATATGTGCGTGTGTGTGTGTGTGTGTGTGTGTGTGTGTGTGTGTGTGTGTGTGTGTGTGTGTGATATTTTTAGTCAGAATTAATTACTTTATTTTTTTTATTGGCTCTAATCCTCTCCCTTACTTTCTGGATGTCCCTCTTTTTATAAAACTTTCACCTCTTGCAAATTTTGGCAGTATAACAGAAACAGATGTATCGTGAATTTTAATTGTAGAATGACTAATTTTGTGTAATTCTTCAAATTAGAGACATATCTTCAGTCTGCAGTCTTCAGAGACTCTCTTCAGTCAGTGACCTGATTCTGAAAGTTTTAAAGCAAAAATAAAAGCAGTTTCATTTTGCATGTAGGGACTTCCCTGACTCAGCTCTGATCTGACCAGTGCAGAGGTTCGGTTTTGAAGGAAAACACTCATCGTCTCTGGACTGGATGTCAACTTTTAAGAGTCAGTAAATCCCACTGGTTGCTGTTTTTATTTCCCTTTTAAACATTTCATGTTTTCTTCGAAAGCAAGCGAGAGAGAGAGAAAGGAAAAGAGAGCGTCTGTCAGAGGAGATGAGGAAAGATGTAACAGGGGGATTCTTCTGCTGCTTTTGCTCCAGTTTTATACTCAAATAAGCTTTCAGAAAATACCTTGTGAGTTGATTTTTGAGTACAGGGATTATTTTTAAGGAAACCACTTTATTTTCTCCATGGATCTTAACTCTGTTAAGTCTCTACATTCTGTTTTGTTTTAACATGGGAGGTTTTGAACTCAGAGTTTCAAGACTTGCACAGTTGGGATTGCTCAGTGAAATCTAATGATTACTGTATCAAAATCCTTTCAGAAGTGTTCAATCAGCTGGAGATGGGTCTGAAATCGATTGTGGAAATCGATAGATGGATCCAGGAGGAGGACGGAGAAGAGAAGCATCAATAGGCTCTGTTATTTCTTAGCTTTATTGATTGTTTGGGAGAGATAACAGCTTTTAAAGCGGGGAGATATCATGGGCTGAAATTGATCCGCAGTGTTATCAAATGGGTAAATTGTGTTCCCTAAGTTATAATTCCCTCTGCAACTCAAACATGAAGACCATAACAAACAATATCAAACAATAACTGGTAGTTTTCACAGGCTGTATTTACGTTTGCAGTCAGTTACAGCTTTTATTTACCTGTCTTTTGTAAAATTAATCCTCAGAGGCAATAAAAGAGCTTGGAAATAAAATAATAGATAAAGCTACAAAAATGGTGGAAATTTTCTTCAGTGCTACACTGAAAAAAATGACTTTTTGGTCCCATTATGTAAATTTTACTACAAATTATAATGTTAGCACCTTCACTTTAAAATGTAATTGTTGTGTTACTTTGAATTAATTACTAAATCTGTATCACACAAAAGTTTAATATGTCATTCAAAGTAGAAGAAACTAAACTATTTCAGTAAGTTATCAACTTAACAAATGCATGTAAAATTTAATTGTGCAGTACAAGTGAACCAGACATTAATTTACATTTCCAAAACACTGTAAATTTTAAGACTGTGTTTAATTGAAAAAGATAAATACTTGATAACTTGATTTTGGTCAAGATGTGTTGCAATGTTGACTTTAATCAGATAAATTATAACGTAGTTATATTAAGAGCTTTTAAAAAACATTTTAATAATTAACTTAGTTGTTTTGAAGTATGTGTCAGTAGGGATTGGCTGGCTAGGTATCCCATAATGCATTGTGCCACCAGCTGCAGCAACTAATTAAACCTCGTCTTAATTTGTCACACAAAACAGTTTTAAGCCATCTACGGGTCAAAGCTTCATCTACTTTCTCAGTCAAAAAAATTGCGAGAAAAAAAATCAGGAAGTTTGAGATTAATCTCAGAAAATTCTCAAAAAAACTTGAAAATGTCTGAGTTTCAGAAGTTGAAAATCTAACTTTTGAAACTCAAAAATGTCCAAGTTTTCTAGAAAATTTCTGAGATTAATCTCAAAGTTTGAGGGTTTTTTTCTAGAAAAATTTCAACTTTTTGATGTCAGAAATGTGAGGGGGGTTTTTCTGGACGTCTGAGATTAATCAAAAAATTTGAGATTTTTGGCAGAAATTTACTCCTCTAAAATTCACCTAAGAGTGTTTGTTATAACACGTCTTATTACTAAGCAAAATTAAAATCTTTGCGATGTACACTTCAAAAAGTGTAAAAACTTGCCTAGGTTTTCCTGAGTAAATGTCACTCCAGATTTTTTTCAGTGTAGTTTCTCTCCATCTGTGTAATTCCCTTCAGTCACATCCACACCGACGCTTTTCTTCCATGCTCGATCATGTGGATTTGTAAATCTGAACCTGAACAAGCCTGTTAGGTAAATAATCCAGACTGCGTCTGTCGCGGGTCATGAAGGAGCCGGCGCTGCGTCGTTAGAGACGTTTCACTGCCAGACCTTCTCTTCTTCAGACTCAAGTGCATCACTGACATTTACAGGCTTGTGAAGTAAATCTTTTTTTCATGCTGCTCTCCCATCAGACATAACTGCAACAGATGGCAATTATTTCCTCTATAAAACACCTGACATCATCTCCTCCTTCCTGTTTACACCAGCAAGCTTCTCTAGTCCAGGTCTACTCTCTCAAATTGAGAAATATTTTCCCTTTTCCACAGAAGTGTTTAGGATCTGAAATGATTTATCGCATTAGTCGTGATTAATCGATTATTGAAATAATCACAGACTAAGTTAGTAATCAATTAATCATTAACTGGAGGACACAGACTCAAAAACGGCCATCCAACAAGTTTAATTGGCCACTCTAGTCCAGATCTACTCTCTCAAATTGACCAATCATTTACCCTTAACCATAAAGGTGCTGGAATGATTAATCGTGATTAATTGATTATTGAAATAATCATTAACTAATTCATTGATCAATGAATCAGTAACTGGAGCATACAGACTGAACAAAGGTAATTCTTTAAGTTTAGTTGGCCGTTCTAGACCAGATTTAGTCTCTGAGATTGAGCAATATTGACCCTTTCCCACAGAAGTGTTTATGGCTCAAATGATCAATCCAATTAATTAAATCATTTACTCCTAATTAAATACTCCTAAAAACAAATGAAAGTTGTGGTGTTTTTACATGTCTGACCAAACTATTGGTGCATCCCTAGTCACACATCTATTCAATGTTATCTTGTTAGAGTATTTTAAATCCACTTATTTACTGTTTAATGTCTTTAAAACATAAAAATGCTTTTTTTAATTTTAGTTACAAACTTTTCCCAGAGTCAGTTCCCACCAGCTGATTGGACCGACTTGATAAGAAAAGTTTTGTTAACTAACAGACCTTTGTATTTTTTCTTACTGACTTGTATCATTGCCACCATGAAATGCAACGAGGTGATCATGATTTTCGTCATTCTTACACCTCACACTTCCCTATTCTGTTGTTTGGTTTTGTTTTTCTGCTACCATCCCAACCTGCTTTCATGGCGCAGCTAGACGTACATTTTGCTTACTCTAAAAGAATATATTATTCCGCCTCCAGGTTGATTATTGCTCTGCAGATGCAGCAGGGTTACCTGGGTAATGCTCATGTGGATAACAATGTGGGCTGGCTTTTTGATTATTTAAGAACTTGCGACTGCATGGATAACTTTAAGCAGTTGTTGTTTTTTTTCCCTCCTGCACCCAGCCTGACAGAAAATAGGTGGATAAAAAACATGCTGGGAGAGAAGTTGATTTCAATTTGGAGCTATCTCCCCGCTTCATAACGACTCTGTCTCTGTAGGACTTATAATAGACTGCTGGTTTGCATAGAGAGACCATAAACCTGTGAATAAATTCTATTTAATTTGAATGGGAGAGACATTTTGGCTGAACCTTTTCTGTCCCTCATTCTCCATCATAGGATGAACGACTTTTGGAGAGCAAATCAGAGGTCAATGCATACTTGTGTGGTATAAATCAAGTTCACTTAATGTCATGTGTTCAGTGGAAGTTGAGTCATAAAAGGTTCCAATTAAATCAAGGTTACATAAAGGTGGCAGCGGCTTGTGGTGCCATTCATGAGTCTGAATTTATTAATTCAGGGACAAATAATTTAGCGATAAAAGTGACAGAGAGCCGCCTGCCATCCATCTGCCTCTGTGACCCGAGGGTATTTTGTGTTTGCCCAAGGCCGGCTCCGGTGTGGAAGTTCGCCTCTTTAAAAACCGACCCGTTTATCAAATGGTTCTGTCTTTAGATCAGATAAGTAGCTGTGAGCCCCAGAATCTGCTAAAGTCACAACAACAGTTTCTGAAACTGCAACACAGTAGAAATATGTCGCAAGTTATCAATTTAACGCATGATGCATTAAAAAAGCACATCTCCATTCTGATTATTCATATTTTTAATGCCAATTTTGTTTGCAGAAACTTCATAATCTATTTTATTGATTGTGTGTGGTTTCCATTTATTTTATTGTTTTGGATATTTAAAATTTCTTCCAGTTCCAGTGTGAACTGTTCTGTGCAAAATTAAAGTTTATTAGTGTTTGAGAGGGAGAACTTTGTCGTCATTATCAGTACATTACCTGAAAATGCTCTCAAAGCAATAATATTATCGTTAATCGCAAAAACTACTGGGGCAACTTATTGCAACGGGCCTAGATGTTTGCATTATAATAGCAATGTCATTGTGTTAGGTGAAAATTGTCTCAAAACAATAATAATTGTATTGTTTATTGTAGTAATTTTTGGGACAATTTGTATAGTAAAATTTATCGTGATAGTCCTCAGTGTACTTGCATTATTATTATTGCTATTATTGTTATATTTTATAGAAAATCGTCTCAAAATGACAATATTATTGTTTATTGCAATAATTTCTGCTGCAATTTATCATCCAGTAAATTTACCAGGCATAAATGTTGGACGTTATTACACCATTATCGTTATTAGTGGGAAATGGCCTCAAAACAACAATATCATTTATCACAATATTTTTTGGGACAATTTATCATCCAGTTAAATCTGTGATTGTGTCATCGTTACGTAGAAACATCAGAAAAATCATTTCTGAAATGTAAAACATATATTTGTTTATTATAAGAAGTTACATGAGAAACAATTATTAGGAAATATATCTGAATGCTTTTAGTGAATTTCAGCTAAATTTATCAGCATGTTGTCCTTCAGTGGCTTTGCTAAAAACGTCTGATTATAAGGTGCTTTTCTCCTTCCCAAGGCTTTTTCATTTTGATGTTTAATACTTTTACTAAAATGTTTTTATTCTAAATGTACTTTGTCTTAAATGCACACTGTAAAGCCTAATTAGTCGTCCTTACTTAAAAAAATATGCAACCTTGTATTTATTGAATATATGAAGTAAATGTTAAGTATAACTACGCAATGAAAGTTAAATCCACTTAATTTATTTGATTATAGTCAAATTTGTAATTCACTATGCACCCATACATTCACTGGACTTAGTTTAATTAAACTAAGCATCGACCAAATTAATGCTATAATCACTCACCTTTTTCAATTAAATACAAAGTAACAGTTTACAGTGTTTTTTACTGTAAAAAAAAGTCTGAATAGATCAAGTCAAGTTTAATTTTTATAGTACATTTCAAAAACAAACAAGCATTAAACATTACATTTTGTGAATCATCAAATATATTGATCAATGTTCCAGTTACAGGAATCAAAAGGAACTCTTAAGGAACTCAGTGTTTCAGCAGTTTCGCCGTTTTCTAGAAGTTTGTTCCAGGTTTGTGCTCCATAGAAACTGAATTCTGCTTCTCCATGTTTGGTTCTGTTTCTGTGGATGCAGATCTAACTAAATCAATAACTGTTTTTACCCACAGAGATGAAAAGTTCATCCAAAGTTCCTAAAAAGATTTTCCAAATCTTGGTAAAGGCAAACTCTGGAGCTGAAAGACTCATTAGTGTCTACAGCCGTAAATTAGCAGCTTCTGCAAAAAGAATGGTCAACAGCAGGCTGCCATTTTATCACAGGTGACACACAGGATAAACAACCTATGGACACACACCTTCACTCCCTAAAGGCAGCTCAGCGAGACCAATTAACCCGACCCGCATGTGTCGGACTGGGAGGAAACCTGCAGAGGATCCACACAGGCGCCTGGAGAGGAGGCGAAGTTTTGATCAAACCCTCAGCCTGCTGCTGCTGCATGGCATCCCGGCCAGCCACAATAACGCAAAGTCCTGGAAAGTTTAATTTTGAACAGAATATGTCACACTGCAACTGGAAAATATTTTACATATCCAAAATAAAACACAACAGGAATGGGAATAAAAATACAAACAAACAACATAACAGATGTAGACTGGTTCCTGCAGCCAGCAGAGGTGCTGCTGTTTCGTTAGAAAAAAAAGTTAATTTTTTCAGTATGAAGAATAAAAAAATCAATAATATTATTGGTTATTGCAATAATGTTGTTTTTCAAGTAATATAATAACATAATGATGCAAGAACACTTTCTCAAGGATCAAAAAACATTTAACACTGAAGCTGGAAGACATTTTTTATATCCTATAAATAAACCAAACCTCAGGAACAGCAAATAAAATGAATCATAAAGTCTCTGTAAACAAAACCTGGCTGGTTGAGACCAAAGAACCAGAGTTTAGACTTTTATATCTGGTTTTGGGAGAAACAAAGATAAAAACGATAAATGATGCTTGAACCATTGAGCTTGTTTTAATTTATTGTGCAATTTTTTTTATGTAAAGTAATATATTTAGTTAAACTGTACAAGAACAAACAAAAACATATGGAAACATGGTTTAATCTCCAAATTACTCCTGTAAAAACCGTCTACCAGGTTGAACTTTCTGTTTTGGTTTTTAAAAAAAATGTTTTTCTATGTTTGGGTCTTAAAGGGTTAAACAGAAACTGTTTATTGATTTCTATCGAACCTGATGGATGAATTCAAAATGTGTTGGTCTTCAGTTCTCTATGTAATATCTGGTGCCAACATGAAGGCCAAATCAAAACTGTCTGATTAAATGTATTATGTTTTATTGTAGTTCAGCTTATTATTGATTTAGTTTAAAATATGGCTACTGGCAGCAACTTCACGTTTTGCAGCCAATAGTTTCTGATTGTAAAAGGAATGTGATTGTCATATCACCAATATTTAATCTGTTATTGATCCAAAACTTGTAAAAAACAGACGGAAAGGTCAGAGGTCGCTGTATATCTTTGGGGGGGAACAGAAGAGGACACCTGGAGTTAATTGAAGAAGGAATAAAATATGAGCAGAAAAGCGAAGGAGTTTGGCTCAGTGCCTCGTCTGGGCATTTACTGCTGCTGCCTTTAAGTAATGCAGTGACACCATCAACTCCTTTCTTCATTTCACCCATCACTGGAGTTTCTTTGTGCGTGTGTTTGTGTGTGCGTGTGTGTGTGTGTGCATGCATGCGTGTGTGTGACTCATTTGCCAAACTTGTCTCACCTTTCCTTGGCTGCGGCTCCATGAGGAACAACAACGCGAGTTTCAGCAGTGCAGTTCAGTTCCTCGGCTCTAGTTTTGTTTTCACTGTGTTTCGTTGCTTTAACGTGTTTTTGAACAAAATAAACAATTAGCTATTAGCGATTACTGAGTAGAGCTCCAGAGCCAACTGTTACTGGGTTCTTAAAACTTGGTAATTAGTGTTGAAACCTTTTTTAGTTAATTGGAATTACTGTAAGTTTATCTACAGTAAAGATAGAATTACTTTCTACTGTAAGGGAATTCCTCCGTTTTGCCCTTGTGTCTGTTTTCTTCTCAGTAATTTGCTAAACTTTGACCAACGATCGTTTTGTGCTTTTTGCTGAAAATGTGTTTTACTTTGTGCAGCAAGAAATCATTGGCAAAAAAAATTAAAAAAGCATTTCACATTATAACCTTGAAATTCTTTTCCTCCAAATTTTGACTTTCTGAGATCGACAGTCAGAATTCTGAGAGAAAAAGTTGGAAATCTGAGAAGAAAATTCTAAATTCTGTGGAAAAAATATCGGAATTCTGGGGAAAAAGTCTGAATATTTGAATTCAAAACTGTGAGATTAAAATCAGAATTCATATGAAAAAGTCGGAATTCAGAGTTTTATGTCAGAATTCTGAAAAAAAAATTCTGAGGAAAAAAATCAGAATTTTGAGAAAAAAGTCAGAATTTTGAAGTCAAAAATTCTGAGATTAAAGTCAGATTTTCTTATTCCTATGGCCCTAATCTTCTCCTGTAACCATATAAGTTTCGTGAAATGATGTTTTTAATGCTAAATACTGATTTGTGTCTCATGTGTCTTTTCTGGCGTGTGATTGGTCAGCAGAGGTGTGTGACAACCCTCTGGTGTCCAACCTGCCGCCGTCGTCCTTCAGGAGCTCCTCCCAGCTGTCGACCAGTCACGGACCGGGCTTCGCCAAAGTCAACAGACGAGAAGGTGAGCGGTTTCAGAAACGGCCTGCAGCTTAAAAACCAGCTGAAACGCTCTGCCAGACCCGAGTTTGGGGAAAGTTATTTGTCTCTGCAGACTTTCAGCACTGAAGAGAGGGCAGCCATACTAACACAAAATAAAAATATTTGCATTCAAACGCTTTATTAAGATAAATATCACAAGCTGTAGCTTTAATAAATTAAATTGTCAGAATTTCAGTGCCTTCCAAAAGTTTCTTCACCCCTTTTACTTTTCCCTTGTCAATGTGTTTCATTAGAATCTAAATTAAAAACATACATGCAAAGTACAAAAATGAGAAATTTGAATTCATCCCAGTATGGAAAACAATTCTAGATCAGGTATCAATGACAATGTTCCTCATCCATAAGGGCAGATCTATCCAGCCTAACTCTATGCTTCACGCTTTATTATTTATTTTACATTATGTTTATAATTCCTACAGTTCTGAATCATTTGAAAGAAGGTTTGTTTGAGTTTATTTTTATATATTTGATCAATCAACCTGTTGTTTTTGTCACTTTCAGATTTTTATAATTTTTAAAATATGTTTATTTCTGTGTTTTAAAAAAGGAAACATTTTAAGTCAGTTCTGCACCTTTTTTTGTGTTGGATCGGTCTCGATACTAATCCTCAGATATTGGTATCGGTATCGTAAGTGAAGAAAGTGGATCGGTGCCTCTGCAGTTAAAACAAAAATCTTTATCGTTATAACGAGAAACATTCTTGTTTTACATCTAATTACAATCAGAAACTTTATTTTACGTTTTTTTTCTTAGTAATGGCAGTTAAATGCTTCCGTACAAAATTCAGAAAACCTTTTCTTCTCCTTCACAGATATGCAGAACTTTCTTTGTGTCGTTACATCGCAGTAATGGACACAATCTGAAAATATTCTCAGGGGATGACGTCATTAATTAGGCCCTGTTCCCTCCCAACTGCTTTAAACTCACAGACTTCAATCTCAATTGTAAACAACAACAACAACAACAACAAAAACAAAAAACAGATACATTGATTTGCATTAATGTGACCCGACCTCTCGGGTGCATTTTAATGAAAAGCTGCAGCATGCAGTTAACTTCACGGCTCACATAAACATTTTACGCTCGGTGGCTGCCTTTTAATAAGTACACAGGGTGCTTTTGAAGAAAAATGTAAATACTTTTTTGTTTTACTCGAGTGGAAACACAATTTCTCTCTTTCTGAGTGAGAATGGTCGCCTCAGCCACCTGCAGAGTAAAACCATAAGGCACTTTATTTCATTAAATAAGCAGAATGAATCAGACTGAGATTGTTACAAAATGTGGGAGAGAATATTTATATGCAGCATTGAAAAAATAAATAAAAACATGTATTTTCCTGTGAGTTTAATCTTTTTAAATAGACAAGAATGTAATGCTTATTTGTTTAAAATGTTTCCATTAAGAACATGTTTAAACTTTGAATAAAAATTAAGGTGGATGATGGAAGCTTTTTGTTTTTAAAATAAAAAATATGCAAGGAAAAATTAAAAGTAAGTACATTTTTGATCAGTTACCAGCATTTGTTTATCAGCTCAAAGTGCTTTACCTCATAGTCGTGAAACAATGAATAAAAATTTAATCATCAATACTTATCAAGTATATTGATCAATGTTCCAGTTTTTTAAATCAAAAGCAGCTATAACAGTTTGGTCTAAAGGAACTCAGTGTTTCGGCTGTTTTGCAGGGTTTTTTTGGAAGTTTGTTCCAGATTTATGGTGCATATAAGCTGAATGCTGCTTCTCCATGTTTGGAAGAGCTGAGAGGTCTGGAAAGTTGCCATGACAACAGCAGATCTTTAATTTAAACTTATTTACTCTAAGCTAAAAAAAAAAAAAGAAATCTCTTTTACAAATGAAAGCATTCAGATCTGTGAAGACACTGCAGCAATAAACTTTAGAAACTTGAGTTTCTCCCAGTATTTAATCCTGGAAATGTTTTTCAGGTGACAGAAGGCTGAATTTGTAGCTGTTTTTATGTGAATGTGAAGGTTCAGGCCTGACCGTGATCAGCAGTTTTTAGCTGTAATAATTGAAGAATTGACGTTTTTATACTAACTGCATGTAAAAATCCTCTCTTAAGTTTCTTTTGTTATCAAGAATATCTGATGAAACAAGTAGTAATTCCTAATTTTCCTTAGGTTTTAGTCACAAAGGGCTGAATTTCCTGTTTGTTTATTTTGTTTTTTCCACATTTGTGTGAGGATAATATGTAGACCTAAAGAGATTTGTGCCACGTTACAGTTTCTGTGGTTCGGCTGGTTGTTGGGACCGGTTTTAAAGAAGCAGCCTTCAGGCCTGTGCAGCGCTCGGAGCAGAGTGTGGAAAGGCCAGAGCACCTTGACTGAATCTGTGCTCTTTGCCTCAGATGTGTTCTGTTTTGTTGGCTGCAGTTGTGCTTTTTCCCAGGAGTGTGTGTGTGCCTTTCCCCAGGATGCTGAGAACAAAACATGAAAGACAAAGCTAAACTGCAGGCGCGCAGCCCGAGCATTCGCTCCGTGGGACGGAGAAACCGGCGTGCGATTGAAACTACGGCAGACTGTCTCTGCTAAACGTTCGTGTTGCACGGAGGAATTCATTGAAAGTTTATTAGACTAGTACATCAAAACGCCGTAGTGCTATCTCATCTCTGAAGGGAATAAAATTGAGTTGTGATTCATGAACAGCAGGGGGAAAACATCCAGCCTGAACTCTCTGTTGGATGCTGATGCGGGCTTTGTGAAGAGTTTGTGTGGCAGCTTCTTTAAGGAGGCCACTCTGCAACTTTTACCATTTATGGAGCTCAGCTGCTGACAGTGGCTTAAAGGTGACCTATTTTGCTTCCTTGAACAGGTTAGGATACATCTACGGTCCACACAAAACATGTTCATTAAAGATTTTCTACAAAAACATTCTTAGATAATTAGATTTTGATATTTTGAGCTCCTTTCTGCACTTTGAATTGAAGTAGGCTTCTAGCCACTCCCCCAAACTCAACATTTACACTTGCATGTGAAAATGGCTGCAGTTGTTTTGCTCGTGGCAAAACAACTGCTCGTGGCAGTTGTTTTGCCACGAGCGAGGAAAGGAATGGCGCAATTACAGTTGTGTAATTGCGCAACATGTACAGTTGCGCAATTACACAACTGTACATGTTTGAAAAGCAGAAGTGGAGCCTTCTGCATAACCAACAAAAAGCTCAGAAATGCTCATGTTTTTTCTAGAAAATTTCTGAGATTAATCTGAAAATTTCTGAGTTTTTTTGCCAGAAATTTACTGCTCTTTTTGTTTTCTGTCTGCTTCGTCACTGATATGCTGCCATATAAATCTGAGGCTGAGAACTTAAACCTTATCTAGTTGACTTTTGAATAACAGCTGTTGATGACAAAACATGGACAAACTGCTAGATGTAAAGGAGCCAATGAGGATGTTGGAGATCATGGACTGTCCTGGATTTGTGATTTTGTCCCCATATGTGGACGTGTCCTGGTTGGACAGCTCACACACTTTGGCCTTTAATCTCCTGCTGCAGCTCGCAGCGCCGCGTCCCTCTGTGCATGTACAGTTTGTGAAGCAGCTGCCTTGCATCTGTGAAGGTGAATAATTCATGCGTCTCGGGACCCAGAACGGTTGAGAGAGCCGCTCCTTTAGCCGAGCCCAGGGCCCGAAGAGACGGATGAAGGCCGGAGTCAGAGATCAGCCGCGGCCCTCCAGCAGAAGGCTCGGGTGTAAAGACCAACCTGCTCTCATTATGCTAACCAGTTGTTTTGCCACGAGGGAGGAAAGGAAGAAACACACACAACCAGCAGAGAGTTTTCAGTCTTTTCAACATTTGTGGGACTTTGTTGGACCCAAAACTTTCTGTAAATGTTAAATATGTTTCCACAGACAGAGAAACAAACACACCTGCGTGTGTTTTCTTTGAAATGCATCAAATTGATGTAGAATAAAGCAATAAAATAAAATAATTTAAATTAGTGTATTCTGAATTACTAAAAGTTACATAATGACTGGTGAAGTACACCAATGTATTAGGGCCATTATAAAAAGGAGTGAATTTTCACAAAAAATATCAGAAATTTTTAGATTAATCTCAGAAATTTTGTAGAAATTTCTGTTTTTTCAAGAAAACCTTTTTTATTTCTGACCCGGAAAACTCAAGTCAGAAATTTTGAGATTGATCTCAGAAATTTCCCCCCAAAAAAATTATAGAAAATTTTTTTTGAGTTTATTCTCAGGAATTTTCTAGAGGAAAAAACAGAAAATTCTGAGTTTGAAAAGTCAAACATTTGCTAGAAAAAACTTAAAATTTTTTAGTTTAAAGAGACAATAAAACATTTCTGACAATTTTTTTTAATTCTGGAACTCAGGAATTTCCAAGTTTTTTCCAGGAAATGTCTGAGATTAACCTAATAATTTTTTTTTGTGGAAATTTACTTTTCAAAGTGTACACCAGTAGACTGCCCACAGTCGGTCCTGCAGGGCCGGCGTCCTGCATGTTGTAGTTCTGTCCCTGGTGGTGGTAACGTCATTTGATCCAGGTGCGTTAAACCAGGGAGAGAACTGCAACATGCAGGATGTCGGCCCTGCAGGACCGACTGATCTGCACCGTAATACGCCGTCAGACCGACCTGGTGTATGACTCGGTCAAATTGTTTTTTAGTTCGTTGCCTTATTGTTGCCTCATCAGATGTGCAGCGAACTTCACAAACTGTGTCTGTTTGTCTGAGGTTTGCTCTTCCTGAGTTGCACCTCACTGTAGGATGCACAGAGAGCCGGTGCAGCAGGATTATTTACCCAAAGCCTTCTGGATTTCTGTCCCAAAGCAGAAACACAGAATGGTGTGTGAGGACACAAACGCTTATCTGCAGTTTGCAACTGAAAACCAAAGCATCTCGTGTTATTTGTCCGGTTTGTTTCACAGTTCAGTTTGTTTAACAGTCTGAACCTGAACAGATTTCTGCTCAATTCTGGGAAGATGAATCTTTCAGAAAAAATGTTGGATCATTTCCAGCTGACCAACAGAGGTTGTCATCTTTAGCAGGTTTGCTGCCACAGACTCTAAATTTGGTCGGGTTTTGCCCAATAATCAGTTTATTTCTTTAAGGAATGTTTTTATTATGTTTCCTGAGGTTGGCGCCGCACGTCGGGTCACTTTGATCCCTTCAGATTTTGAGCCGGTCTGGCTGAAGGTCCTGGTTACTCCTAGAGTCTGGTCCTACAGGGTCAGAAAGGTTAATAGATTATTACTGGTCCTTCTTGTTCCAGTTGGGAGGAACAAATTTTCTTGTTCCTGTCGATAAATCATCAAGCAGCAGCGTGTCACATCCGCAGAAGTCTAAAGCTTTTCTTCTTTAAGACAAAACCTGACAACTGAATAAAAACGGAAAATCAGGTCATTTTTATGTATTTTTGTGACTTTTTCACCTGAGATTTTACTCTTTGACTCTCAAACTGCCGATAATATGCTGCCGTAACATACTTTAATCATAATTACAGCCTAATGTTGGTGAATTGGAGGGAAAACGTGGAGATGACTTAATTCTGCCTCGTAGCTAAATGTTAATGACAACATTTAACATTTATAGGCAAATGTTAATGGTTGTTTTTAACACGTTAACTGGGCCGTTGTACCTTTAAACCAGTTTAATTATCTTCAGACACATGGAGTGATCCCCAATCAGTTTCTGGAAGCGCTAATTTAGATTTAAAAAGTGAGCGTAACATTAACGTGGCCTCTGGTCTAAATTACGAAGGCGCCGTAGAATCAGGTATTGATCCTGGTGTGATGTTTATGCGCCGCCTCTGCTTCTCCAGATTCCCCTCTTAATCACATTTTCTGGTGAGATTACACAGAAATCCTCTTAATCCCAGGTAGTCAGACTCACCACAAATCTAATTATTCTGGTAAATATCACCTCATGTCTTCACAAAATCAAACTAAAAACAAACCATCCGGGGTTTCTTTCACTACTGCTTTAAAATTCCTCTCTGAATTCAGGGAAATAAAAATATCCTGTTTGGATAATCCCAGAAAAAATATAATGTAAGATGTCTCCTCTATGCAGCGTGTTTAGTCAAAATAATGAAATAAATTATTATAAATGCATCTCAAAGGATGATAAACAAACATTCATAATATTATTTTACTCAGTTTAATGAATCACAGATGAATCTAACTAAATATGTCAAAAATAAAACCATTATTAAACTTTGCTGGATGGTAAACTGTCCCAGAAATTATTGCAATAAACGATAATATTGTTAAGATCAATTCATTAAACTCAAATTTTGTAAAGAACACTTAACACTTTAACTGGAAGATAATTAAGATAACCAAAATATAAAAAATAAAAGACCCAAAACAGTAGATAAAATGGAAATAAAAAACACACAAATGAAATATATTATGGACTCTGTAAACAAAACTGCCTTTAAAAAAATATTAATCAGCAGCATGGAAATTATTGAACTCATTTTAATTTATCATGTGATTAATTAACTAGTTCGACTGGCGTAGTTGAGACTTCGTATTATTTTCTGTTAGATCTTAATTTCTGCAAATCCCTGGAAATTTACTGGAAGGATGAAATATCAAAAATCAATCAATATTGGATTTTTATTGATGCTGTGAGAGCTAACAGTTTTACTATTTGAATTTATTTATCACAACAGTCAATGTAGATAGAAAAATAACAGAGTAAATTTTCACCAAAAACCATGAAATTAAAAAAAAAAACATGGAAATTTACAAACCTGAAAATGTGAAAATTTGCAAGAAAAAAACTAGAAAATATTTCAGATTAATCTCAGAAATAAAAAGACAAATTTAAAAAATTGTCTGCTTTTTTTCTAGCACATTTTTAACTTTTCTTTCTTTTAAGAAAATGTCTTAGATTAATCTCAACATTTCTGAATTTCTGTCAAAATTTTTCTCTTTTTTTCTATCCACAGTGACCTCAACACGCTCTCATAATTATTGCCGTTGATCCGTATTGGTGCCGTTTATCTTTTTTCTGGCTTGAGGTCAGGAAGGGATACTTCCATAAGAAACAGTTTGGACACACTTTGATTTAAAAAGCCTGTTTTGTTTTTGTTTTTAAAGGAGTGAGAAGTTCAGACGTATTAAGGCACATTAAGGTTGGCGGGACCATATTTTACCCCCAGTGGGTTCATCAGTAAATGTAACGGCACCAGATTTTACTGACTGAGCAAGAAATAAAATATTTCCATCCTGTTTTCTTTCTTCATGCTAACTGCTCAGCTTATTGGATTTTAGAGTTCCTAGAAGAATTATGTTTGTTGTTGAAACAAACTTCTCTGCGTTTTTTTCTCCATAACCTTCATCTTTGTCTGATTCCCATCATGCATCTCTGCCTGTGAAATTCCCAGAATGCTCGGCGTCTTTTTGGGCCAGTTCTGGTTTCATGTTGCTGCTGCAGTCGGAGGCTGAAGCTGCGTTCACCGTACCTGCTGCTTTAACAGACTTCCTGCTCTTTATGGGTTTTCTGTCCTGCATGAAGTAACTTTACCTCTCGGGTTATAATCCCCATTATTAGACTTTACATTCACATGAAAGCTACTTCCAAACCTACTCAGTTTGTCTCTTTAGATTCAGCTGACTTTGGTTATATTTTTCTTTTGAATCTCCTAATTTGATGCATTGTACTCACATTGTTCATGAGCATAAATCCCTGAAATTTCAGAGCTTCAAAATTCTAAAATTTGCTAGAAAAAATCTGAAATTTTGAGATTAATCTCAAAAATGTTATAGAAAAAACAAGGAAATTTCTGAGATTGAAAAGTTGAAACTTTGCTAGAATTTTTTTTTTTTTTAAATTTTAAGATGATTTTCAGAAATTTTCTAAAAGAAAAAAACTTGGATATTTCTGAGTATCGAATTTTTGACTCAAAAAAAATTTGTTTTTCTTTTTTTAGAAAATATCTGTAGAAATTTTGTTCTCTTTTTTTAACTGTCTACAGTGGGCCTAATACATCATCATAGCAAACAGAAATGTAACTATACAACCATACATTTTTGAAAAGCAGAAGTAGAGCCTCCTTCACAACCAACAAGAATGCAGCAATCTGGTTTCTGGATGGTAAATCAACAACAAAACTCCTCTTTTTTCCAGTAGCCATTGTACAGCTCATACAGCGGTAAAACCAGCTGACCAAATGTGCTGGAGTGCTGCTTTGGTTGCTTGGTAACAGGTTAGGCTTCACATGGGTTGCTAGGTAACGGGCAGTGCCTGCTGATTTGTGACATTACATTCCGGAGTTTTTTTTAAATGGCTCATTTTCCAGACACCTAAAAACATAAAACTATTTTGTTTTATTAAGCGCTTTGTCTGTTTTTAGAAGCAGTAAAAACCTAAATGGAAGAACAAAAACGTGCAAGATGTGAATTTTGCATAATACGTCCCTTTTAAATGCTAAAAAGCTCAAATTAAAACACAACAATAAAAGTCAGGCCCCTTCCTGAGCCATGTTGATGCCTGGCCGGAGGACAGGACCGCCACTGGCCGCCTCATCATAACTGTTCGCCGCTGCAGCTGAGCTAGTCCAGCAATGACAGTGATGTCACAACGTGCAGTAAAACAAGTGTTCCTTTTCAGATGGTGCATCTTGCCATCTGAAGTGATCCTGTTTGGATGGCTGCAGAGATATTGGCCTTTAACTGTCCCCAGCAGACGGGTTTAGCTCTGACAGCAGGCAGCCGAAGACACGCTTCTCTGATTACAGCAGCAACAACTTCTTTTTATTTGATTAAAACTAAAATTGATGAGCAAATAAATACATCTGAAACAAAAATGCAGTCATCTATAAGCAGAGTTAGTTACATTTCCCCGATTATATTTACTCGAGTAACGTTTTTGAAAAAAAAAAAAAAAAAAAAAAACTTTTAACAGTGTTTTTACTACGCTGTACTTTTTATTTCTACTTTTTACTTTTACTTCAGTAAACATATGTTGAAGTAGTGCTTTACCACCTCTTCCTGTTTGGAAAAAAAAACCTCTGAAACAAATTAAAGTAGTGTAAAAATATACGTTAGCTACTGAGGGTACACTAAGTTTTCCTATAATTAATGCAACGTCTCCTGTAAGTAGGTATGTCACTGCAACTGATTCTGTGTGTATGTATTTGAGGTACCATGAAAGCTTTGAAGCAGTGTTATTTTGGATGTTTCCTCCTGGCTCTGTGCTAGGACGCAGGCCAAGGACTGGTGGTGTTAGCGATGGATTAGGACTTTTAATGGCAGCAGGTTTGGGAGCGTGGGAAAACAAACTCATGTAAGTTTAGCTCCCAGTGCATCAGATGCTGTTAGTGTCTTACATCAATCCTTGAGTTTCCCTGACCTGGAACATTTTATCACTGCACTGCTCAACAATTTTCCACTAAAGTATACTTCTTGGGGGTCACATAGGTAGTGGACAAATTCACATTTTGCACATTTTTACACTTCCATTAGGGTTTCCACTGCTTCAAAACAAAACAAAAAATAGCTTAATTGATTAAGAAAACCTATCCAGCTGTTTTTTGGTAGTAAGATCATGTTTTCTGGTGTCTGGAAAATGAGAGGTTTCCAAAACCTTCCCCACTGCCCAACCCCTATGGAGGCTATACCGTTACCTAGCAACTCCAGTGGAATTCTGCTCGTTACCTAGCAACCCCAGTGGAATTCTGCTTGTTACCTAGCAACCCCAGTGGAACTCTGCCCGTTACCTAGCAACCTAAGTTGAACTGCACCATATTTGGATTTAAAGTAAAAACAGCCCAAGTGCTTAAAGGAAACTGAAAGAGTGGGGACTATTTCCCAGGGTGCTTAGCGGCATGTTGTTGTGTCTTGTGTTGTAGTGAGGTGGATGTGTGTTACTTTGACACGCCTCTTGTATGCTTTAAGGCAAATATTCATTTTAATGCATCTGTCAGTTAGCAATAGTTGAGGAAAATGCATTTTCAAAATGCATGAGTTGTGTTCCTGAGTGGAATATTTTATAAAATACCTAATGAGATATTTTGTTCGTAATTTAAATTCTTCTGACTTAAAATAAGCGGTTATTTTAACTTGATAAAGTGGGAGAAAATGACTCAGAAATATGCCCATGTTCAACTACATGGAGTCAGTTTTCTTGCATATTGTGGAATAATGATTTGATTTAAATTACAGTATTAAATTAAAATGACTTACAATTGAAGACTAATGAGCTATCTGAACTTAAAAACAATGATTAGACGTCTCTTGTTGAATTTACTTGGCGAACATTAATGTCTGGGTTAAAACCAAAGTAATTTTCTAGTTGACTTTAATTTTATTTTCAAGATAGCAGGTGAACTTTCATATTCATTTTAAACCAGCTTAAAATGCTTTACAGTGTAGTTTATTTATTGTGTTGTTTTAACATCTACAGAATGAATAAATAAAACATCTGATGCTTGTTTTTTGACCAAAAACATGATTTTAATTTAGAAACTACTTTTCTGTATGATGAACTATAACCAATTAATGTGCCTCTGTGCAGAAACAAGCATGCTTGAACCGGGTTATTATTATTATTATTATTATTATTATTATTACTTTTTTTGCGATTCCTAAAAAGTATCTGACTAATGTTGAAATATTCAGATTATATAAGGTTAAAGTAAAAGTCAGTGACCTCATTCAGTTAACTTCTAACTTCATCAGCTAGAAGTTAAAATCATTTATAATCGGTGGTGTTTTGATTTGTTTAAATCAAATTTCTCTCAGATATTTAGTAAAATTTTGCCACCTGCCTCTCTGGGTGCTAGCTTGGCTAGCTTAGCCTCCGTTCAGAGTCTTGATATTAGTCGATTTGCTGCTGTAATGAGGTAATTTGAACGTCTAGCAGACCAGCGCTATAATCCTCCTGACCCGTCTTTAACCTCAGTTACCACAAAGAGTCGTTCAAATGCTTCGGAGTCATTACAAGCAGTTACTGAAGCAAAGATTTTCTCCCACCAGGAGTTTAAAAACATAAAATGTCTGACAAAAGGTATAATGTTTAGGGGGAAAGAGTTATTCTGCCACAGCTGCTGAATAAATTCACCAGTTTCTGCTCATCCCTCAGGTGTTGCCCACCAGGGCAACGTTGACCCTCTCCTGGTTTCTGCAGCCGTGGGTTGATGCTCTTCTCTTTGTCACGCTCTCATCCTCTTTCTTTCCTGCGTCTGTCGTCTCCAGTCCGGCTGTAATGAGTAAAGGTCGGCCTGTCTGCGCTCTTCACTTGTGCTGTCAGTGTCTATGTCTTTTACCGAGCTACTTATTAGCTTTGACCTTTAGGATGCCGTAATGAGCAGGAAAGAGAAGAAAAGAGTCTGAGACAAAAAGCTTCTTCCATTGAAAAGCTGTTGCTTCGTGTTTTCAACATGTTAAAATGTTTTTGTTCAAAAGGGAAAGAAGAAAACTGCTTGTATTTGTTTTTCATATTGACAAAAGTGATTGCTTTGCATCTCAGTAGTGATAAAAATTATTTTTCAATGTGGATTTATTATGGAAAACAATCAAAACATGATCACAATTTGAAGTAAAAAGAGAAAAAAACTTTAAAAATCAAGTATATTTCTAGAGACACTGATGTTCATAATGTCAGTAGGAAATGTGAATGGAGAGCCCACTGCACTGAACCCACTGAAAACCTGCTGGTTCTTCCACCAGATGTTGATTTCTGAACTCTTCCTGAGTTAAAACATTTTTATTGTTGTATCTAAATAAACATAAACTTGTTTTCTTTGCTTTATCTGAGGTCTGAAAGCGCTGCATCTTTTTCATTATTATGACTATTTTTCACTTCCTGCAAATAAATACTATGGACTTTCATAGACGTGTCAGTAGAATAAAAGAACAAAGTTCATTTTACTCAAACACAAACATATAAAAAGTAAAATCAGAGAAACTGATCATTTTAAGTGGTTTATCTTAATGTTTTTCCAGAGCTCTATGTGTATTTTTTATTTGACCTCATTTACCGGTTGATAAAATAAAATTACAAACACAGCAACAAAACAAACAATTAAGACATTTCTCTAATAAAATTTGAGCTGAAAAGAAGAAGAAGTATCATAAAAAGATTTTTGTTTTTGTCTCAAATGAAAACAAACTTCACTACCTTTCATTGCACTCATAGTGGGGCAGTAACTAGTTACATTACTTGGGTAATGTTTTTGGGAAAAATAAAAAAAACTTTTAGGAGTATTTCTAATAGGCTGTACTTTTTACTTTTACTTGAGTAATTTTATCATGAAGTATTTCTACTCTTACCTGAGGAAAATTTCTGGACTTTCTATCCACTGAATGTAAAACAAACATGTTTTAACCAGACACACACCTGCAGTTTCTGTTGAAGTTTCCTTAGTTTTTTATCTAAATAACTGATGTCAAACATTTTCTTTTGCCTGATTTTATTATTTTTATTACTTAACTGAATTATTGTCATTTTGGTCTTTAAAATCCCAAAAATTGAGTTTAACTTTATATTTTGGTCCGTCTAATTATGTAATTTTTAAATACTAAATGACTGATAATTTTATCAGTTACCCAGTACTTGAGTAAACTTTTTCCCAAATACTTTTTTGGACGAATTTTCCTTATCAAGTATTTAATGTCAATACAGTCATATTCAATGACTGTATACTTATAGCATACACTTTATGCTATAAGTGTATGTATTTTTATGCTAAAATACATAAGTGATTCTCTTGAGATAATAAATAACCTGATTTGGTGCTTTATTCCAACCAAAGTCATACCAGTGTATTCTTCACAGTTCCTTTGGTCTTAATGGGATTTTTGCCAGCCTTCACTGCGAACACGGTGTGAACAAACCCCATACATAGCTGGATGCCCTCTCCAGCTGCTGCTCCAGCTGCTGTCAGGATGCGCTGAGGCGCGTTTCCCTCCAGAGGCCCGACCGTGTTCTGCTAATCGCTGTGGAGAGGACAGATGTCGCAGCTCACAGGCTGCCGTCACATCAGCATGGAAATGTGAATAGACACGATTTCCAGTTATTCTGAACCACATTGTGCTCAGTCCTGGTGGCTTGTGGATAAAATGTGGAGCTTTGTAAACAGCCTGGGTGGCTTCCCAGAATAAGAATACTGAGCAGAAGACGAGCGCAGCAAAATCTCACCACAGTGTGCTGCAGATTTTAAAGTCACTGAATTCAAACTCTACAAATATCTTTACTTTGTGATTGTACCTGAAACTGGATGAAAGAATCTGAACTGATTTGTTGTTGTGTGTAACTGGTGCAGGAGCTGGAGGCTGGTCTCCTCTGTGGTCAGATAAGTACCAGTGGTTGGAGGTGGATCTGCAGAGACGGACCCAGATTACCGCCGTGGCCACGCAGGGCCGCTACGGCAGCTCTGATTGGCTGACGTCCTACCTGCTGATGTTCAGCGACACGGGACACAACTGGAGGCAACACCGGCAGGAGGACAGCTTGGGGGTAAAGTTTGTAACGACTCACGAATGAGCATTAGGGTCAGGATTCTGGGATTAAAATCAGGATTCTGAGATTAAAATCAGGATTCTGGGATTAAAATCAGGATTCTGAGATTAAA
>NW_006800488.1:0-14874 GCF_000485575.1 Poecilia formosa | reverse complement strand
GATTAAAAATCAGGATTCTGAGATTAAGGTCAGGATTCTCAGATTAAGGTCAGGATTCTGAGATTAAAATCAGGATTCTCAGATTAAGGTCAGGATTCTGAGATTAAGGTCAGGATTCTGAGATTAAAATCAGGATTCTCAGATTAAGGTTAGGATTCCGAGATTAAAGGCAGGATTCTCAGATTAAGGTCAGGATTCTGAGATTAATGTCAGGATTCTCAGATTAAAGTCAGGATTCTGAGATTAATGTCAGGATTCTGAGATTAAAGTCAGAATTCTGATTTAAATCTAAATAACTTTCTGCAACCACATGTGCAGCAGTTCAATTACTATTTGATTTGAAATTTGGGAGACTTTTAGGCGTCTTTTTTTCCTTTTAAGTAGAAAGGCAACACCAGTCTTCAAACTATAATTTTGATTTCAAGTTCAGAATTTTGAAATCCAAAGTAAATCCAAATCCTTAGGTTTTGTTGTCGTAAATCTGAAATCAAAAGTCAGAATTTTGATTTTAATCACAGAATTCCTAAATGAAAAGTCAGAATTTTGAGAAATTCAGGTATAAAACAAATTGTAGATTTTATTCTTCAGCCATGTTGTCCAGCCTTACTCTCGCTGTTCCACCATTCAGCCTGGAATCCAGACTTCTGCATAATTTAATTAAGTCACACTAAAACACCTTTTGAATTCTGAGTTGACAGAAGAAATTTGATATTTGGAAACAGTAACGCATGGTGAACCATGCGTTACTGGTTCACCAGTAACGAGGTGAACCAGTTACTGGTTACTGGTTACTGCCAGTAACCAGTAACGTGGTTACTGGCAGGTAACCACGTTACTTGCCACGTTATGAGAGAATGTTAACAGAGAATGTTAGCATTCTCTGTTAACATTTAGAGAATGTTAACATTCTCTAAATGTTAACAGCAAACTGAGCCGTAAGGAAACCCACAGGTAGTGTGATCATGTCTGGCTGCTGTTTAACTTCTGCTTGTTGGAGGTCGACGCTGTTGTAGGAAAACACCGCCTGGCAAGGTGTCCATTCCCAAACAGTCCTCCAGTGAGTTGCTGAATGAACCCTAACTAACACGTTCATCATGAGAGTCCATCTACATAACGGTGTCAGGATTGAGCTAGAAATATAAATCTGCAGCAAAACGAGCGCACAAGCAGGGACAAAAGTATCATGTTGATTCCTCACTGGGTGGAACTGTTCATTTGTTTACAAACATAACCTACAGTTTCATCACATTTTGAGCTCAAAATGCTTGTCTTTAATGAAGAAACAACTTTAAAGGGGACGTATCAAGGCAAAAGTCACATTTTGCAAGTTTTTGTACTTTCATTTGGGTTTCTGTGCTTCTCAAAACGACCAAAACACCTTAAAAAAAGCCAACACACAACTGTTTTTTGGTGTCTGCAAAATGAGTCATTTCAAAAACCTTTGGAATGTAATGTTGCAAATCAGCTGTTACCTAGCAACCCCACCAAGGCCGCCTGTTACTTAGCAACTGAAGCTGAGTTCCAGCGTGTTTGGTCATCTGGTTTTACTGCTGTACAATGGCTGCTGGAAAAGATAAGAGTTTTGTTGCTGACTTACTATCAAGAAACCACTTGATGCATTCTTGCTGGTTGTGCAGGAGGCCCTACTTCTGCTTTTCAAAGATGTACAGTTGTATAATTGTGCCTCCATTTTCAGGTGTGAGTGTTAACAATGAGTTTAGGGGTGTGGCTTATTTGGATTTAAAGTGACAAGACTCATTCTGAAATGATCTCAGAATACTCAAAATCTCTTTATCTAAGAAGGATTTTGTGCAAAGAATGTAATAAACATTTGTATATCATAACCTGTTCCAGGAATCATAATAAGTCACCTTTAAGAGTTAGAGAAGATGACTTTCTGTAAGTACGTGTGCAGCAGTTCGATTACTATTTGATTTGTTATTCGGGAAACTTCCAGGCGTCCTTTTCTTCCTTTTAAGAAGAAAGGGAACACCCGTCTTCAAACTATATCCACCTGTGGCGAGACTTGTAATTCAGACTTGCAAAGAAGATTTTCGCATCGTGTGAAGAACATAAAATCTCCCCAGGACACATCACCTGAAAAAATGAAGGTATGGCTTCTTCAGCGTTAAAACAACTTGATTTGAGACTCAGCGCGTGAGGCGGTGCTTCCTCATCAGCTGCCAGATTGCGCTTAAATCTGCATGTATTAGTCAGGGTGGCTTAGTGTCACAGAAAAGGTGCGAGTTTGACTGTAAAAACAGCTGCTTCAGTCACAGCTTCCTCCTGATGTTAGCAACTCAGATTTATCCCCAAGGAGAAAAACCAAATCATCTGAGTTTTACTTTTATGAAGTACTGGAGACTTTATCACTACCTTTACTTTACTATACTTTACAGCTAAGTACATTATTAAAAGTTTTTTGTAATTTTAGCCTTTCAGTCTTGTGGTTATTGCCTAAATGCTGGCATCTTAGTAACAACCAACTTTCTAGTAAAATTAAAGGTGATCTGTTATTCTTCCTTAAATTTAGGATAGGCTTATGGCTTAAACAAAACATGTTAATTACATTCTTTTTTTTTTCTTCTTTTTTTTTTTACACAAAATCATTCCTAGATAGTAAAATTTTGAGTATTTTGAGCTGTTTTAGGGCGTCTTGTCGCTTTAAATCCCAATAAGCTCCTGCTGGCCACGCCCACCAACTCAAGGTTTACACTCGCACCTGAAAATGGCTGCAAACAAATGTGCAATTACACAACCATACATCTTTGAAAAGCAAAAGTGGATCCTCCTGCACAACCAACAAAAATGCAGCAAGTGGTTTCTGGATGGTAAGTCAACAACTAAACACTTTGTCAGTGATATAATCAGCTGACCAAATGTACTGGAACTCAGTGTGGATTGCTAGGCAACAATGATTTGTGATGTTACATTGAAAACGTTTTTGAAGTGGCTTGTTTTCCAGACACCAAAACACATCAACTTATTGACAAAAATCAGCATTTTTTTCCCCAGTGCTTAGGGTGTTTTTAGAAGCAGTAGAAACCAAAATGGAAGTACAAAATTATTTTAAAAAATGGATTTTCCATAACAAAACATTATATAAATACTGTCATTGTTTTGGGTTTGAAATGTTTCCCTCAGTCTAACATGCTGACTGGTAGTCATGCACAGCATTCTGGGAAATGTAGGCAGAGGAAAGGCTTTTGCCGCTTCACCTTTCACAACCAGCTAAACAAAGTTGGTGGAATCAACTAACTCTCTGGTTACCTAGCAACTATCTAATTGTCTGGTTACCTAGCAACTATCTAATTCTTTGGTTACCTAGCAACTATCTAATTCTTTGGTTACCTAGCAACTACCTGCTGAGGAATCTGCACAACAGCAGTTTAAGGCTTCACCACAATGCCTCATAACTGCTTAAAAATGAAAAACAATGGCATGGAGGAAACTTCGCACAATTAGTTTGGCAGTATTTTGGATATTGAAAATAAAAAAACTACTTACTAATTATCGATATCAACATGAAACCGTATATCGTGATAAGTGATAGGTTTTCAGCCGTTTTGTCCAGGCCTACAAGCTACACTGCATGAATGTTTCTTGCTAAAACTTGTCGCTGCGCCTGATTCAGCAGAATTTTTCATGTAGACTTCATGAAAGGCTTTAAAGTTATTATATTTTTATTGAGA
The DNA here is from genome assembly GCF_000485575.1 of Poecilia formosa. Classification (NCBI taxonomy): domain Eukaryota; kingdom Metazoa; phylum Chordata; class Actinopteri; order Cyprinodontiformes; family Poeciliidae; genus Poecilia; species Poecilia formosa. Next base: position 11,182 of record NW_006800488.1, on the reverse strand, counting down.
ACTTCTTCACCCCCAGTTGCTCTGTTGTTAATCCCTCCACCCTCCCATGCTTTTTTTAAAGTTTCATCCTTCCTTCATCTCCGTTTCTCCTCCCCTGACTGAAAGCTTGTCAGAAGCAGCTCATATTTCTAAAGGTCCTCGGGCGAGTAAACGAGATGCCGTGTTCCTCGGCATCCTCAGCAGGAAACTGAGCCATTTGTTGAGCTTAACGCTCGGCTGCCCAGCAGGCTCAACCCTTCAAAGCAACGAGATCACAATTATTCAGCTCCAGAGAAGCTAATCGCGCTCACAAAGGCTCATCAGCTAACAAACACACACACATTGACAAACTTCAGTAGATGGAGCAAAGCGAGTGCATTCAAATGCATGCATGCAAAAATACAACTGTTAACTTTTTGTAAGAGTTGGTTTGGTCTTTAGGGGATTTGTCTCGAAATAAGGTGTTTCTCTGTGGGGAACTGTCACACAGGCAACCTTGCTGGATTTTCAAAGGCGGCTGATTGGGGGAAAATGGAACCTATTAGTCTTTTAACAGAGGCTCAGTACGGACACAAAATGGGATCCAAGGGTTATTGATCACTGGACAGAGGGAGAGGCGTCATCAGCAGATGGGATCAATGGCCTGTTAGCTCAAAGTTGGAGAATGCAGATGGTTTTCTCAAGGCTGAGCGCCGGGGAGACTTTATGTCACCAAGTGATGGAATCGGTACAACAGTTGAATCCCTTTGAATTGACAAGATATCGATGCAAAATTCACATTTTGATCTCCATACTTCCATTTGGGTTTCTACTGATTCTAAAAAGAAAAAAGTTTTTGGTGTCTGGAAAATGAGCCGTTTCAAAAATCTCTGGAATGTTACCTCACGAATCAGCAAGGATTGCCTGTCACCTAGCAACCCCAGCCGAGTTTCACACGTTACCTAGCAACCCCAGCCGTGTTCCACACGTTACCTAGCAACTCAAACAGACCTCCAGCACGTTTGTTCAGTTGGTTTTACTGGTGTATGGTCCGTTTTTGTTGATTACGTTCAGAAATTGCAGCGGCTGCAGTTCGCCACAGCAAAGGGAAAAATAGCGCCCAAAACCGGCTGAAGAGCAACTCAAAAAATCATTCAAACTCTTCTTTTGTCCTCGCTCTCAGTGGTCGGCTCCAGTCCGCACGCACGCCCGTTGCCACGGCAACCGGCTTGACAATAGCTCCACAAACAGACAGATCAGAGGTTTCTTTTCAAGTGGGTCAGGAACATTACCTGTTCTGTTAACTGAGCAGGTAACAGTTTTAAGAGCTGAAACATAAACTAGCGCCCATGGCACATATCAACAGGCTGATGGAAAATCCAGAATTGCTACAACATCTAGGTTGTGTGTAGAAACTAACATCTAGTTGTGTTGCTTCAGGCGTTTCCAGGTAACAGCAACGCGGACTCTGTGGTCCAGTACAAACTTGACCAGCCAGTGATCGCCCGCTACCTTCGCCTGATCCCACTGGACTGGAACCCCACCGGGCGGATCGGGCTCAGGCTGGAAATATACGGCTGCAGATACAGTGAGTGTGGTTACAGTAATTATAGCATGTTGAGGAAATGCACAGTTTGTTTGCTTAACTACAAATTATCAGGTTACAAAGTTCAGGAGTATCATGTTGTGTTTTTCTTAAATGCTACAGTTTGTTTGGGTATTTCTGCCATTTCCTGGAGCATTTTGACTTCTTGGTTTTGATTGGTTCTTTCTCATCCAAGAAATACTCCGATTGGATGAAAACGATCCAAATGTGATTGGCGAGGAATGTAATTTATTTACATCAAGGTTATTATAGTTCACTAAAGCTAATAAAATAATGAAAAATGAAAATGAGAAAACATTTTCATTAACTGAAAGAAATAAAAATGATAATTAATAGGGAAAATCTAGAACTAACTGGAACTTTATTGTGTGTTTATAAACTAAAATAATGGATATAATATGCTTTGTAACCTTTTTTCAAAATGATGTGAAATTGTTTTTCCCCAAATAAGTAGTTTACGTCAGTTGTTGGTAAATTACTGCACCCCATAATAACTAATAAAAACTAGCAAACACACTCTAAAAACTAAAACTCAATGAATTAGACAAAGTCACAACGAATCTATATAATATAATGTGAAACTCCGATTTACACACTTTCAGTTGTGAATGCAGTCATTTGTATGTTAACATTTGTATGCGTCTTTCACCTTGTGGGTGAAAGACACATACAGTTTTACAACATTTTTGGCTCTCTTGGTGTTCCATACCCAAGGAGCTGCAGTGTCATAGTGGAGTGCGTGTCAGATGCATATTTAGCAACCGAGTTTTAGATATAGACGGTTAACATCACTAGTTATTGTTTGCTTACACAGATTTATGTGCTCACATCAATTTCACTGCACACTCAAATTGGCGGCACAAAGACGCCGCAGAAATTCAGTTTTAAATCAAAACTGAATGAAAAGTTAGGGTTTATTTTATTTTTATCTTCTAGTAAAAGAGATACAAATTCAGCAGCTTGCTACTCAGTGGCATTTATAAGTTCTCGTATTTTATCTGGGAAGTGTTTGATTGGGCTACAGATATATCACAACCCCAACTGCACTCACAGATCCACACACATTGATGCACCAATACACAGATTGGTCTGCAGCTTGGAGTTTAAGTGCCAAGATGTCTTGTTTCTCTTGAATTGTGTAGAAAATGCATCTTTACTTTGAATATTTCTCTCTAAAATATGGTGGAGATGATGATGTGGTTCCTGATAATAAATCTGAGGAATGATGACTCCTAAAAAGCACCAGGATGTTTCTGTGTAGCAGAAACAAAGGAAAAGCCGTTTGGTCTTAAACCAGGGGAACATTTGGCACAAATCAAGCTGCTGAGCTCTATTGGAAATCTTTGGTAAGAGCTGAAGTCAGCTGTCCACAGAAGGACTCATACAAGTTTTAAGAGCTTGGCTGGAGCAGAGGAAGAGCGGCGGACAATATCTACCAACTGGTGCGTGACTCCTGAAAACGTTTAGCAAAAACACTCACTGTGTTTAAGTACAAACTCTTCTTTATTTTTCCTTATTGAACTCTTCAATTAAAATATCGTTTGACATTAACTTTTGCAAATTAAGTTGCGCCATCTGTTTGTATTTTTGAATCAAGCCTTACCATCCACATCATTTGCTGCATTTAATGTGATTTAAATAGTAAAGAATCAGACCTTTACAGCTGCTTTGCTCTGTTTCGCAGCCTCTGAGGTGGCGGGTTTTGATGGGAAAAGCAGCCTTGTCTACAGACTGAGTGCCAGAATGAGCTGGACAGCGAGGGAGAGCATCTCCCTGAAGTTTAAAACCCTGAGGAATTCAGGAACGCTACTTCACGCGAAGGGACAGAGGGACCAGAGCCTCAACCTGGCGCTGGAGCGAGGAAAGCTGCTGCTCCACCACCAGCAAGGTACCGACCTCAGCAGCTTATTCATTTACACTCAGCCTTTTAAATCCATTCAGTAGTGACTATTTCCTTTTCCCATCCTGTCAGGTGTTTTTTAGTTTCCTCATTAGAACAGGTTCTAATGCCGTCATCAAAATCATCATTAAATATACATCTGATATATTGATCAACGTTCCAGTTATTGTTAATCAAAGTGGGTTTCTGGCCTTCATTTAAAGGAAGTCAGTGTTTCAGCATCTCTGAAGTTTTCTGACAGTTTGTTGAAGAGCATTTAAACATTTCAGTCCTGAAGTTTTTCCTTTGTTTTATATGAAAGTGACTTTGGCCTGAATTCTGTTTGGTTTTTTCCAAAATTTTGACTTCTGAGTTCAAAACAAACATTGACATCAATTAGGCTCCTGTTGTGAATTAGAGCCATGACAGATGGATGAAAATTAGGAGGAAATTTCCTTTAAAAGAATTTTCTGAGAGTGAAAAGTTGAAAATTTTGAGGAAAAAAAGAAATTCAGCTTAATCTCAGAAATTTTTTAGGAAAAATGTCTAAAGTTATGAGTTGAAAAATTGCAGGAAAATACATGAAAACTTATTAAATAAAACATGAAAATCTCTGAAAAAAAATTTCCTTGTTTTTCTAGCAAAGTTTCAACCTTTCTAAGTTTGAAGATTAATCTCAAAATTTCAGGTTTTTAGCCAAAATCTTTTCTTTGTTTATTTCTTTACAATGACCTTAATACGCTGCCATAATATTAGATTTTTTTAATCACTCCCAGATTTTAAGTCATGTAACCAAAATGTCCAATTAAGTGTATTGTGTGATATAATTACTTTTAAAAAGAATGATCTTTGCTTTGCAGTAATCATTCTGTAAAGTTTTAGAGTATGCAGTTCTTTTGCCTGTTATCTGTAGTAATGCAACAACTTACTGTGAGATTTTTCCCTTTGGGCGAAAACTGTAATCAGTATTCAAGGTTTTTGTTGAAGACGTGATGAAGGACGGATCACATTTTGAATATTTGAATTCAAATAATCTTGACGTTCTCATCTGCAGACGCTCCGTCTCTGTTCAGTCATTATTCATTCATTGTTCATAACTGAGCAAATGTCAGTTAAATGCCTAAACTGAACAGCAATTATGCAGAGCGTCCTTGTTCTCATATCCATAGATGGGATTTAATACCTTCTGCGAGTTTTGTTCCTTAAATAAAAAGAGGCGAGCTGTCGGAAGCAGTTTTATCCGAACGCTGTTTGTCAGATCTGATCTCAGTTAGAGCTGATCCAATTTTGAAGAAACTCGGGGGAATTGTGCTTCTTCCTGTCTTGGCAGTAACCTCTCTATGCTGCTTGTTTATTCATAACTCTCTCACAGCTCAAAGAAAATATCACACAGTTTCGTTTTTGGGAAATTGGTAGATTTCACTGCTACCAATCAGTGCTTTACATCATAAAAACACAAAAATCAACTATTGAAACATTACATTACACATCAAGATGTTGATCAATGTTTCATTTCTTATGTTTCATAAGCGGCTCTAACCGGGTAGGTTTTTAATCTGGATTTAAAGGAACTCAGTGTTTCGGTCGGTTTGGTTCTGGTTCTGGGGACACAGAGCAGAACCAGAACCAGAAACCTGAGAGGTCTGGAAGGTTGCTATGCCAACAGCAGGTCTTTAATGTATTGCTTAGTGATTTGTAAACTAACATCAGTATTTTAAAGTCTATTCTCTCAGTGGAACTGGTGTTATGTTCTCCATCTTCCTGGTTTTAGTCAGAACATCTGCAGCAGCGTTCTGGATCAGCTGCAGCTGGAGGATTAGTTTTTTAAACCAGACTTGTGAAGATGCTGTTGCAGTAATAAATGCGACTCAACATAAACGCCTGGATGAGTTTCTCTCTTTCATTAGTCCTCTAGTCCTTTAAATGTCCTTCAGGTGGCAGAAGGCTGACTTTGTAAGTGTATTTATGTGGCTCTGAAGGTTCCGGTTTATGTGACTCGTGATGTGAAAAAAAGTGTTTTACTTTTAACACAACCAAACAACCACTTCCTCTTACAGCCAATGGAAACGTACCTACTGAAAACAATAAGCCTGTCAGATTTCTGTTCATACATTTGGAGAAATTTAAAGACTTTTCTTAAAATCAAACAACGTTTTGGGGTGGAATCAGAATCTCAACTAGCTTAGCAGCCAAAAAGCCTCTTTCAATTCCACACAGACAACTCATACAGTTGTACTTTTTTGACCTTCCCGTAGTCGTTCTGCATTCCTTTCACTGATTTCCCTTTTTGAATTGCATGCTCTTTGAAATTCTTCTCTTTCTCACAGCTGCACCAAACGTCCTCCCACCATATGACTCTCCCAGGAGTTTGCAGACTGTGTAATTTAGATCAGTAGCTGCGAGCATTCACTCTGAGCCACAGCAGGCCCCTCCACAGTCAGCTGTTGGCAGAGGAGAGAAGAGAGGGAAATAAAGGAAAAGATGACAGAAGATTAAAGAAGAAAGGAGAAGATCAAACTAACAGAGTGAAGATAATACCCAGAGGTTAAAGCGAATTATCTCCGTAGGAGAGCGTGAGATATTCTCTGAGGCTCCTCTTGCTTATTTTCACATTCCCAACCTGATCCTGCTGGTCGCTCTGCTCCCTTCAGCACAAGCTGCGCTGCCATCGACCATGTCGTAGCGCAGTTTGACATTTTGGAAATAAATTCAATTATCGGAAACACAACCATTTTGGAAAAACTTGTTTTTCGATAAAGTTTGTGCACTAGGACAATGTGTTTTGTTTCGTTTTTTTGTCCATATCTAAACCCTAAACCTTTTTCACACGAGTCACATGACCAACAGGATGTTACTACTGGTGGAAACCATGAAGAAGACGACAGGAAGTGGTTGGAGGATGATGCAAGGGCACATTTTTTAATGAGTTATCGCGTGAACAAACTTACTCACTTGTGATTTTAATCATGTTTCTTATTTAAAAGAAACACCAAATTGCGAAACTGTTTTGTTGACATTGGTGGAATATTGATGAGGTTTAGAGCTCATTTGTTATGGAGAGGAAGCCACAGGGTGCGTTTACATTTACCTTAAACTTGCACATATTGGGATTACGAAGATATTTTTTAATGGAAACACAACTATTTTGAAAAAACACATTTTTCAATAAAAACTTTTGCCTTTAGGATGAGGTGGTTTTTTATTTGACCGTATCAAAATTAGTTTATTTTGTAAAACTACAGTGGAAAAACACTTTGGGTGTTGGTGTGCCTTGGTTTGTTTTAATGACTCATCGCGTGAACAAACTTATTCATGTGTGGTTCTAATTGCATTTCTTGATTAATGGAAATATTGCAGTCGTGTTTTTCCAACATTAGCCAAATATGAACAGAGTTTTGTGCACATTTTTAGTGGAAGTAGAGATACCTGCAGCTGTCATGTGGATCTCAAGCTAGCTGAGGAAAATGTAGCTGAATATGGTTGATAACGGCTGACTGTGCAACTGAGCCACATAAAACTACAACACAAAACTCTGCAGGAGAAGAAATATTTTGGTCCATAACACAAATTTGCATAAATTAATGGCTCAGTGAAAACACAACAAATACCAAGCTATAATTAGCAGACAGGCACACAAACAAGTAAATATAGTAGTGAGACCTTTCCTCCCAGCTTGTGGGTGACTGAGCAGTTGCAGTAAATTGAGTCACTCATTAAGATTTATGTCCACGTTTTTAAAATCACCTTATTTCCCCCGCACATTCATCAACATGCCAGCTGACTTTAATGCATCCTGCTGCTCTATGATTAAGTTCAATTGTGATTTGTCTCTGGGAAGCTGTAACGCGCAGCAGTGAGTGCACTTCGAGCGACCGCGTCCTGCTCCGGCGCTTTGCTCCTCTGACGAACGACGTAAGTACTGCTGACTAAATTAGGATGGGATCAGAGCAGCGAGTGGGTCCAGCTGCTTGTTAAGTAATTGACTTTCTTCCCTGCATTCCCAACATTAAGGTTATGCTGCGGTTCCTGGCTATGCTTTGAAGAAATAAAACCCCTGAATATTAATGCATAATGGCAACAAAAGTCACTTTTATTCAAAGCAACAAAAGCTGCAACCGGACCGTCCCGCAGGGCATCCAGGCAGCGATACTGGAATGATTCTCCCTGAGCCGAGCTAGTTAGCAAATAAAGTAGAAGACAATGGACTGTGGCCATTACTGACACAATTGCCTGTTCTATTACACTTTGTCTTCGGTGATTTATTGGGAGCCTCCAGTAATTTTCTTTGTAAACAGCTGCATAAGAGTTTAAGAGGAGCCTGGAGTCAAACTTGCACTGTGTGGCACTTTAATGCAACAGACAACAGAGTAAAGTAGGAATATCAGTTATTTTCCCTCGATAGGAAGATGTCAGCAGCAAATTCACTGCAAAGACTGAAGATCTTACCAAGTGATTCTGGTCTAGTTTCTGTTAACACTAGAAATAAAACTAACTCATAGGTAACTTTTCAGGAAGTTATTTATTTTGTAGATCAATACCTCTGGCTTTTTGTTAGTCTGTTATATTTCTTGTATATACACAAATGGGTGAATAAAAAATTAAAATAAAAAAGTAGCAGTAGAAACCCAAATGGAAGTGTAAACATGTAAAATGTGAATTTTAAAAAGCAGATTTTACTGTAGATTGCAGATTCAGTGTCATTAGTTAGTCTTCTGTTTAACTGGACAACCTTTTCTTTGCAGATGTGAGTTCGGGTTCTGGGGGCAAACTTCTGGTTTCTCTCGGGAGTCTGCTGGACGACCAGCACTGGCATCATGTGAAGCTGGAGCGGCTCGGCTCTCACCTCAACCTGACGGTGGATAAAAACACGCAGCAGGTCCTCGTCCCCGCCGAGCTCAGCCGCTGGCACATTCACACGGTACGGCGCAAAACTAAAACAGTTTCTTAGTTCATGCTGCCACGAAGCTTTTTTCAAAACATAAAAGCTTTTACGACAATCCTCAGACTCTTTAATACGCTTTGATTTGCTAATCTTTGTGTTTGCTGCTTTGTTTCTTAACACCATAAAACTTATATCGAGAGTTTTAAATCTTCACTGAACATCTGCTGTAAAGCTTTCATAACGTGTCGTTTCTTCCATGAACCCTGGCTTATAAGAAATCCAGATTACATGGCTTTAAATGTGAAGAAATTAGGACTATTTTCAGATTATCAAACCATTTATTTTAAATACTTGGAATCAACAAAGAATCAGTTTTTTTGTCATAGTACCCCCAAGAAGGGGGTACTATGACACCCCTGCTTAAAACCTTCAAATATTTTCTTTTCCATCCGTTTGTTGAAAACTCTCCTGAGTTCTTGCTTTCATCATTCCATAATTTAATTATCTGTTTTCAGCTTTTTGTTTGTAAATCTATAAATGTGTTGCAAGTCATATTTGGATTTTTATCATCTTTGAACCCTAATTTGAACTATTTTGTAATAAAAATGTTATGACTTGATAAACAGTGGATTTGCATGTTAGTAACCAGACTTATTAATAACCCGTATAAAAACATCACCTTCCAAAAGTTAGAAATGTTAAAGTGAATAAAAGTTCATTAGTGCAGACAGAGCTTCTGCATAATGTAGCGTGAGATTAAACATTACTGGCTAATTTCAGTAACATTTATTGTAAATTTATTTAAGTGTTTTAATATTGCAACATTAAGTCATGAAGGTCAAAAATAGTTGGAGATTAAACTTCATATAACATCATCAGATAAAGCAAAGTGACATTTACTTAAAGTCGCATCATTTATATAAGAACCTAATTATGTTAATGCAAGCAGCACATGAAAATAAGTAAAAACGGTAAGTGCTGATTAATATTAATGAGAATATTTTTTTTTTAGCTGAGTGTTAAAACTGGACTTTGGGTCACCGAAATGTTTTGAATGATGTTCCTGGTAAACATCAAGCCGTAGTATAGAGGTCAGTGATGGTTTCATATTGAGGACGAAGCAGGAAAAGCAGCAGCTGTTGCATCACAGATGGTGTTAAAGTATAGGAACACAGTTTTCATTATGTTTGATAGCCAGTCACATTTGCCCCTGCCCGTCACCTACATTATGCATTTTGTATACGCTCACCATTAACACCTGCCGGCGTCCGCAGCCAATGCTTCAAACAAGCAGAACCTGCAGGGACTTCATTACATCCAAACAGAGTAACTGAAACCAACTGAGCTTCTGTCACTACTCAGTTTATTCACATGTAAAGCAGGAGAATAACTGTAATAAGTCAAAAATCAGTAGTAGTAAACTACTGCCTCACATAAAACCAACTAAGAGTTTGTTGCACCTGAAAGTTTAATTTTGCAGAAAAATTGACACTTGGTTGTAAGAAATCAGTTAATTGTATGATAAATTAAAAAGAGATCAATTATTTCCATGTGAACGACTATCATCAGAGATATTCTCGTTTTGGTACTGTTAAAGAGCGGCCATTTTGAAAAATATACTCAGTTTGCACTACCTGCCTCTTTTGCCTGTTTTCCCTGTCAAACCTGAATATTTTTTTGAAAAGCTATTTTAGTTTTGTTTATTATTTTGGATATTTAAAATGTTTTCCAGTTCCACTGTTAAATATCCTGTAGAAATTAAAGGTTTTTTCTATCTTTGAGAGGCTGTACTTACATTAATGTTGCATTATTATTGTAGTGAAATGAAAATGGTCTCAAAATGACTATCATCATTTATCGCAATAATTTCTGGGACAATTTATCATTTTGGGAAATTTGTTATTGTGACAGGCTTAGCAGTAACAAAAAAGAAGAAAAAATAGTTTAAGACCTTTTATTATTGGTCTTAAACCATTAATGTGTAACATGTGTTATAGCATTACGTTTATTTCAGTAAAATATTTGCTGTGTTGGAACTAAATCAAACCAAAAATGCCCATCTGATGAAAATACGTCAGATAAAATCCACCTGAATTGATGGGAAATGTATTTAGTTTTTGTTTGTCTCAGTATTTTTCTATTGCTTGACTTCAATATATTCTACATAACATTTAAAGCAGCAAATAATGTTCAGATAGAATTTTTAAAAAGGTTTTCCTTTATAAAATTGAGTGACATTTTGTAGTTTTTAATGTTGTTTGCAGCTCAGTGTGGCAGCGGTCCAGAGCCACGGACTCCAAACTCCAATCCTGCCCAACAGGAACTTCCATGGATGCCTGGAAAACCTTTTATACAGCGAGCTGAATCTGATCAAACTGGCCAAACAGGGCAGCCCGCAGGTCGTTGCACTGGTGAGTCGGTTTAACATCAGTTTAATCCTCTGTTTACATGTGGCTGCACTCCCATGATAATACTTTATTATGATTTCCTGTTTAGAAATGACCTGACTCTCCTGGGAATAAACACAAATACAGTGTTTTGTTTTCAGATTTCAGTGAAAAGTTATGAAATTGCACATTTTTGCAAATTAAATAATTTAATAATCAAAATCCTAAAAGCAACCAGAAAACATTTAGGGGTGAAAATGTTTGTTACACTTTTATATTGTCTTCCAGGCTAAACCGACTGTAAACTGAAAATTATCTGACTTATGTTATGTTATGCTATGCTATGCTATGTTATGCTATGCTATGCTATGTTATGCTATGTCATGCTATGTTATGCTATGTCATGCTATGTTATGCTATGTTATGTTATGCTATGCTATGTTATGCTATGCTATGCTATGTTATGCTAT
>NW_006800487.1:294468-295424 GCF_000485575.1 Poecilia formosa | reverse complement strand
CCGGGCAAATTGTATGTTCCTTCAGCTGTCCGTTCCCAGTTCATCCAGTGGATTCACGCATCCAAGTTCTCTGCTCACCCTGGCGTCAGTCGCACCATCGGACTGATAAGTCGCAGATTCTGGTGGAAATCCTTACACAAGGATGTCAAGGAGTATGTCTCAGCCTGCACAGTTTGTGCAAGAAACAAGTCGTCTAATCAACCTCCGGCAGGCCTTCTCCAACCGCTACCCACACCTAAGCGGCCGTGGTCCCACATCGCTATCGATTTTGTTACCGGACTTCCGACTTCTAAAGGTATGACCACTATCCTAACTATAATCGACCGTTTCTCCAAGGCCTGTCATCTCGTTTCACTTCGTAAGTTACCCACTGCTGCCCAGACCGCCATGCTCCTCATAAAACATGTATTCAAGCTCCATGGGATTCCTCAGGAGATTCTCTCGGACCGGGGTCCCCAGTTTGTCTCGCAGGTCTGGCGCCAGTTCTGCTCCGCCCTGGGAGCCAAGGTGGCTCTCAGCTCCGGTTACCATCCCCAAACCAACGGGCAAACGGAACGTATGAACCAGGAGCTTGAGGCCACCCTGCGATGTCTCACCTCCACCAACCCCGACGACTGGGCCCAACACCTTCCTTGGGTAGAATACGCACACAACAGTCACATTTCTGCAGCTACTGGTTTTTCTCCTTTTGAAATAGTCCTTGGATATCAACCACCACTCCTACCATCTGATGAGGAAAACATTTCGGTCACGTCAGTCCAGCATCACATCCGCAGAACCCATAAGATCTGGAAGGATGCCATCTCTGCCCTCAACAACACGGCTATTCTTAACAAACGACTGGCGGACCGAAGAAGAACTCCAGCCCCGACATACTCCGTAGGCCAAAAGGTATGGCTATCCACACGCAACGTTCCCCTTAAATCTATGTCTAAAAAGTTGTCCCCCAGGTTCAT
>NW_006800487.1:280960-293875 GCF_000485575.1 Poecilia formosa | reverse complement strand
GAGTGTTAGCTTACCTCGGTAACTATCGTTCCTGAAAAAGGCCCTCTGTGATCTACTCGTTATTTATTCCTTGTTGTCCTCTTTATCAGGTTATCCTGTTGCCTCCCCGCTACTCCTGTGTGTGCCATCAGCCTTGGGCTCCGAGAAAGCTCTTGTCCTTCGCCGTCTGTGAGTTGCTCCCCTCGTGTGTCCTCCCTCGACGCTGCCGGTGTTACCGGTCAGACGCCACCCCTCGTGTGTTCGCCTTTCCCAGTCTCGGTCCGTCTCCAGTGGATCTCCCTTCGGGACGCAGCGGATCTGTCGATCCTGGCCCGAACCCATCTGGAAAGAAGGAACAACTGGACCGCGACGTTCTTCGCTCTTTCCGCCGCAAATAACCTGTCCGCCCTCCGACAAGGCTCATTTTCCCAGCGCTCAGCTCTCAACTACTCACCTTCTGATCAAGTAAGAACCAGTTCAATTCCTTCCTGGAAAAAGAGACACACTCCTTCCTCTACTAACCCTCTGCCTCTCGTTGACAGTAAGACGACCCGGTCATCCGCTCCAGTATTCACTCCCTTCCCCTGGAATCAATAAACTCATTATTATTGCTATTTACTCTGACTCATCTGATTGTGTTCCTGCATGTGGGTTCGTAGAGTGAACACCATCATGACAATGGGAATCTTTTCAGTTGCTGTAGGTGAATTACACTATTTAATGTGTTTTCCCAGAGTTTCTGAGGAGTTGAAAAGTATATTTGTTACATTATAGGTCAACTAATGTAAAGATGCCTTCAAATACTGAGAATGGGGTTGTGTTCCTGCTCTCACAGCAGTGTTGGGGGCAAATCACACCTCAATTTGTTTGGTCAGCTTGATCTGGGTAACATCCTGCATCTTTCTTACAACGGGGTGTTAATGGATCTGCTTGAGTGTGAATGAGAGTGAATGTATATGCAGATGGCCTTTGATGGGTTTTTAGGAAGCGCTTTGTAAATATAACGTCACTTTGGTGAATAGGTATGTGATATTTTTTTCTTATTTTAAACTATTTAGACACAGTGCATGTTTTGTTTCATAAATTTACTTTTACTACTGCTTTACGGACAATTTTAAGGTGATTACGTATTTTGGTATCACAATCTGGTTAAAGCTGAATCATCTGCTTGTGCAGTAGAATTAATACGAAACAAGAATTCAGCCTTGTCTTGCAGTAGATAGAATTAGTGATTAAGAGACTGTCTCATCTACTTTGGTATTTTATTTTTTCTTTTCTTTTTTTCTAACACACTAACTTCTAACTAAATTCACTGTTGGATTTATATGTCACAGTGGTAACTGATTGGACATGCTGAAATTTTAGCATAATGGGGGAAAGTTCTTCAATTTTAGTTTTCCAAGTTGTTTTTCTTTTGGAAATAAGAAAAACACAGGGGGATATTATAAAGATAAGAGATTACTGATGGAACTTTGAAATTTAAGCCATCTCAGTCTATTTTGAATACTAGATGGAAGATTTGGAGAAATGGTGGAACATCTTACAATATTTTGGTTTTTCAGCAAATTATTATATAACAGTAACAGATTCAAAATTGTTTTCAAAATGATAATTTTATTATATCAACAGGGGGAGAAGGAGAAGTAGACCCTAATTCCTGGTAATTTTTGGATACGGTTAATTGTAAATTAGTTAATCAATAATATTGACTTTTTCATTCAACAATAGTGAATTATGGATTTCTTTAATGTAGATTAATATTGCCTTCCTGCTTGACTAAAATATGGTGTATGTGATATAGAAGCTTCTACTAAATTAGATTTGATCATCTAAAATTGAACAGCTTTAAACAACATCTATGTCATTTTTATTTCATTTAAAATTGTTGATAGATTTCTGCATCACTGCTGACTTTGATTATATACAGTTGGGTGTAAATTGTGAATTTTGAGGAAAATTTTGGTTAAAACTGCTATGAAATTCAAATAAAATGTGAATAACATCTAAATAGGACTTTGTCTTGAAACGTGGGACAATGACAAAGATGTTTGGTATTTCAATATGAAACTCATAATTATTTGACAAAGTAAGTGTAATGCTAAGTGTTGAGGACACCCCATCTCCTGGTGTCAGAGGTTTTACAATGCAGTTTGAGGGTTGGTGTGAACCAACTGTTACGACTCTGCATTTCTCGGAAATGCATTAACTTCCTTCATGATTCACTGTGTTTGTCTCACAAAATGCTAATGTGTTTTTCCCTTCCTGCCTGAAAAGAATGGGAAAGGGACTATTGGAATTACATAGTTTTTCTTAATCATAGCTGACTTGCATTGTGGGCTCCGCTTCAACTGCAAAAGACGATGATCTAAATTTTATTTGGCTCATATTACAGTGGCTACCATTTAGTGACAACTAAATTTAAATTCAAAATGGAATTTAAAATTAAGGTGTTAAAGTGGATTGATGAGTGTCTATAGAGCTTACTGAGCTAATGACACCAAGTTCTGTGTTGAGTGCATAATTTTAAATCAAATATTAAATTCTTTGATTGAGGTGTGCAGATTGTAATGGCGTCTGGGACACCATGTTTGAATTACATCCAGCTATGTTATATGATGGTAAAGTTAGCAGTGTCAGCAGGTCTCATCTCAGTGAGTTGTATGGGATTTTTATTGTTTTCTATGACAGAACATTTGTTCTGTTATAGAAACAGGGGGAAAGGAATGGAATTGATCTAATAAGCAAATTTTTAGTTTGGATCTCTCTTTACTTTTCAGAAAAAGAGGCTGTTAAAGTTAAATCAAAATACATTAAATGTTTTACGGTGTATTAGCAGTATTAAACACAAGTTAACTATTTGGATATGGAATAACTAAAATTTATAAATTGAATACACTAAACTTAATATTACTTGTCAAATAATTTATATAAACAGTGTTTCTTAAAACAGGGAAAGTGAGCGTTGGATTGTTGCATCTCTCTTCATATGATTTAAAATAAGTTGTTTAACTAAGACATCCAGGAAGGTCTAAGCTAAATATTTACATCATTTAATAAACTTAGTTGTATCAAATTTCTCCCCAAAACTGAAAAGGCATTGATAATTGATAGACAATATAAAAAGGGTAATTAATTATCCAATTAAATATTTTATAAATAGGTTTTCAAAAGAATAAATAGATCAAAGGTAAAAATGGTTGAAATTTTGGGATTTAAAACTATGATTGGAATAAAGTAAGTCATTTTTGATATTTAGGGACACGGTTAACTTTACTCATGTAAAACAGGCTGATCATTCTTTAAGGTTTTAAAATAGAAAATATGATGATTGAAATTAAATTGGTCTAAATTGGAGATTTACAAATTAATAATTATGGAACTGCTTCTAAAATATGGTTAAGTTTTGGGTTCAACATGATAGGAAACATTAACTTCTCATGAATGTCTTATATAAAAAGAGGGTCAAAAGATTGACAAAATACAATTCTAAAGCAGCAGCTTCTTAAAATGCTAAGTTTACCGAATTATAATACGAAAGGAAAATTACTGGAGGAGACTTAACATAAGGAAATAAATTATAATTAGGAATAAAGTTTTAAAGAGAAATAAATCAAACTAAAAGCTACCACAAAATCTCTTCCTTCCTGATAATAAAGTAACTATTAAAATAAGATTTGATAACAAGACCAATATATGACTTAAAACAATAAAGAATAATTAGAGTATTAATTAATAAATCAGTGCTAATAAAATATTAATTCAAATTGGAAGGAATTACTTATTTTATTTTAAAATACATTAAGGAGCTCTAGATAAGTGACAGACTCTGTTCCAGTATGGTGACCAGCGGATGACCTCATTGGATAACAAAGAACCAACCTGAGGATCTTCCCTGACCGGAGGACGACCTCACACCTAGATGTTCATCAGGATTTCTTTCATTCGACTCTGCTTTTGATGTCATCAAATTGGAAAAGAGGGAACGACCTCTTTATTAAACTCATCAAATTGTGGGCAAAATAATCCCCAAAAAGTTTTCATCTTTCATCTACGACGTGCCAATGAACTCATCTTACTTCAAGGAGCATCAAGAAACACAGACACAAAATGAAGATATGTAAAAAAAAAAAAGAAAAAATTGTACAAAAACTATTCAACTGGAGGTTTATTGATAGTTTGTAAGTTTTATATATGCAGTATATTGTATCTAACTTGCTCATTTATTGCATGGATAATTTTGGACAAATATTTGTGTATCATCTATTTACATCAGGAATACGATTGACTTTTCTAAAATATAATTTTAAGTATAACATTAAGATTTGTGGTAAGGTTTCTGTTTAGCATTGATAAATATATGCATTTTTAAATCATCTTTTTGGTAAGACATGACTAGGGGCTAGATAATTTTGAACATTTAATTAAGGATTTTAATCCTTTATGTGATTTTGGTGCTTGATTTGGTCTGATTTTATTTGCAATGAATATGCCAACATTTTAACAACAAATGTTATGTAGAAGGTTGCATGCAAAAAGAGGGGCGTAATTTATCAGCTATAATATGGTGTTTCTGAATTTAGACTTATTCTATCGCATAGTATATTTTAAATTTATATTTTAGAGTGTAATCTCTAGAGGGAATTGTTAAGAAAATAAATTTAAAATAAGCTAGTTTTAAAACTTAACATGTTTTAATTCAATGCCCTAATTGTGGTTTTGAAATCAGTAACTTATTCTGGCCTATTGACCTTTAATTTACCTGAAGTTCCAGCAGATGGTTTGCTAGTATCGTTTGAACTGCCTTTTGTCTGTGGGAAAACAATACAGGAGAAGTTGTAGCTTTTCACACTCATCTGTGAAAGGCCGTAAACACGGCAGGGGTTTCTGGCTTCAGATAGAGGGTCAGAGATAGCTCCTGGTTGGAGGAGCAAAGATATGCCTTATTTGAATAAATTAAAGATAAGAATACGCCTTTTACTATAAAACTTTCTACACAGAAGTAACAAATCAGATTTTGCTCTTGCAACTTCTCCAAAGATGTCTTTGCTTTTTGTTTGTCGTTTCCATCTTTTGTCTTTTTCTCTCAGGTAAATTCATGTGTTTTTTGTGCTCTGAGGTTTCTGATGTTTTGTGATGTGTTTGTCTGGTGATAGTATGCATCTGTCTTGAATAAATGCTGATTATTGTGACGCTGTTATCTCTGCGTGATCTCGGTTTTTGCACACAGCATTTTTCTGAACCCGGGCATAAGAGAGGATTTAAGGAGTCAAAAGGTTTTTAAAGTTCAAGATTTTTTCCTCTCTTAACAGTACTCACCAGTGAAACCAGCTAGACCAGTTTTGTGTTTGTTCTGGGACAGAGGATCAGTTAACACCTGGTCACGTGATTTCAAGGAACACTACCTGACGCGACCTGAAAAAAATAAAACAAGCTTATTGGATCTGTACTGAACTCCTGCAGTTTGTGTTTTTAACCACCAGATGGAGACAAATTAGATCTAGGACTAGTTGAAGGTTCCTTTGATGAAAATGTAATTTCTTAGGAAGCTGCAGCAGATGTATGAATAAATATACATATTTTCTGTAACATCTGCCAAATCAAAGCTGAAAAAAGATATGAAGAAGCCACATGGCCTTAATAGGATAAAAATGGGTTTTATTTATAAAATGAGTAAGAAATGCCCACAGAAAGTCGTTCATGACGAGATGGTTTTACATAATAAGGAAATAAAACTAACATTACACCAGAGTAAACAAGATCTAACGGCAGTCTCGGCAAATTACTGACACAAATACTAACACTTACAGATTAGATAGTTAATCGAGCTGCATGAAATGAATACAAACCACCATGACATTTATAGATCTGATCGATTTGAATGTAACTGCAAAAAACGATGAATAAAAACAGAAAAACACTTTATTAAAGATCATTGTTATAATTATTAGAAACTAAGTTGTAACAAATTGCTCCTAAATTCACCCAATAACACAATGACTGTATGGACAGGAAATACATTACTATGGCAAAAAGAAAAACAAAAATCAAAGTAAAATAGAGTAAAAAATATTATTTAAAAGGTTCAGAATCTTAAAACCGATTCATCTGAAATGTCTGAATGAAACAGGATGTCCTCATTATATTTAGGTTTTAAAAATACAACATTTTGTGCTGCATAATAGCAACTGTTTGACAGATGAAGTGATTATTCCTTTAATATAGTCAGATACTGACTGGATGAAGATAAAATGAGCTGATGGGTCAGGGAACTTCAATCAGTTCATCAGAAAAGACACACATTGTGAAACTGAACAAATTATTACTCAGTTATTACTTGGACATTCATGGTAAAAATGTGAATTATAAGGTCTGGATCAGGTCCAACATGTTTGTTAATTAGTTTTATGTACTGAAACTGGACTAAAAGTCTCTGTGGTTGATTAACATGCTATGGTATTTTGATCTATGACACCATAAGAGGCTAATGCTGACAGACTAGATGGGTGTTTCCTGTTCTAAACCAAACAGAGAGACACAGAGGAACCGGGCCTGAACCCAACTCCAAACCCAGGATAGAGAGGTTCAGAGAAGGTGGTGCTGAAGGTGTGGATGTGGATCAGGGAGTCAGAGCAAACTTTGTAGAAGGACAGAGTCCCAGCAGGATGGTCAAGATAGGCCGCTACTCTGCTGGTGGCAGAGGAAGAGGAGGAGGAGGAGGAGGAGATGCAGTTGAGGCGAACTGATGTTCCTTTGTTATTGTGATAGACGGAGTAAATCCCATCAGAGCAGAACAAACTCCAGGACTTATCATTGTATCCAAACTCACAGTTGTCACTGTCTCCCTTCCTCCTGATTCCTCTGTAACTCACTGACACATGAACTCTCCCTTTTCGCTCCACCTCCCAGTAACAGCGACCAGTCAGGCCAGTTGTGCAAAGAAGCTGACGACACCAGTCAAATCTGTCTGGATGGTCAGGATACCGCTGATCCTCCTCCACATGGGTCACCTTCCTGTTGCCGTCGGACAGCTGGAGGTTTCTGTTCACTGAGTTTGTGTCGATGCTGAGTCGACAGGAATCTGATGGAGAGAACAAACAATCCAGCTGCAGATATTGATCTAAAATCTGTTTAGCCCTAGTAGTTATTAGCTTTATGTGAGGAGGGTTGAATAATTCTGTTAAAAAACCCACTTACACTTCCTCAGACCTGGTTTCAAGTACTGAACTCCAGCAGGCTCCATCCTGAAAGGAGGAAGGTCAGATCATTAGGAACCAGGAAGGTTTAGCCTAGAGGGCTCATACTGAACTGGATTTAAAGGTTTTTTCACTGTTACAGAAACCATAGGAGGAGGAGTGATGCTCAAGGTTCGTGTTTACACAATCTTTGAATAGTTTGTTTGGATTAAAAATGCTCATCATCTACCTGAGAGTCTCCAGTCTGGAACGCTCATCTTCAAATCTAGCCGTCAGAACTGATTTTCCATCTTCTCCTGGATCGTTGTAGCTCAGGTCCAGCTCTCTCAGATGGGAGGGGTTAGAGGTCAGAGCTGAGGCCACATAAGCACAGCCCTCCTCTGTGATCAGACATCCTGAGAGGCTTTAAAAATAAAAAAACATTGTGAAGCCTGGTGATAGTAGAGTGCATGTGCAGTCTGTGTTCTTAACGTTGTAGTGAAAAAGCATTTGAAAAATGAACATTATATAAATGAAAAATATTAGATTAATACTGACCTGACAGTCTCCAGTTTACAGTTTGGACTGGCCAGTCCCATAGACAGGAGGTTGACTCCAGAATCCTTCAGATCGTTGTTTGTCAGGTCCAACTCACTCAGACTGGAGGACTGAGAGCTCAGCACTGAGGACAGATGATGGCAGCTTCTACCTGACAAGTTACAGGCGCTCAGCCTGAAAAGGTCATATTTCAGTTTATGAAAACATTATAGAGGATTTATTGTCAGTTTTCACTTATTTCAGTGACCATAGTGGGTTTTTCAGTCATTAACACAGATATATCATCAATTTTTATCAAATGTGTATCTTTAATAAATGTATCTTTAATAAAGGCACTTCATTGAGATAAAGTGCATTTCACTTAATTACTTAATGGTTTGACTCGATGCATTTCAAGAGGTTGATGAACTCGAGTTTCTTGCCTGAGAATTTCCAGTTGACATTGTGGACTCTCCAGTCCAGCACACAGCAGAGCAACTCCTGAGTCCCTCAGGTTGTTGTTGCTCAAGTCGAGTTCAATCAGGTTTGATGAAGAGGAGCCCAGGACTGAGGACAGAGGTTCACAGCTTCTGTCTGACAGATTACACTGGCTCAGGCTGAAAATAAGAGAGTATGGTAACCATTTTCTCCCATTCCACTGTTTTATTTATCTGTGTGACAAAGGACGTGAAGCTGCATACTCACAGAGCTTTCTTTGATTGTTTGACCACTGGAATCAACCTTAGAAAAGCTTCCTCTGAGGGTGAATACTTCTTCAGGTCAAATACATCCAGACTTTGTTCGGAGGAGACCAATATGAAAGCAAGAGCTGACCACTGGGCAGGAGACAGTCGTTCTGCGGACAAACTTTCTGAACTCAGAGACTGTTGGATCTCCTCCACTAAGGAACGATCATTCAGTTCATTCAGACAGTGGAACAGATTGATGCTTTTCTCTGCAGACAGATTCTCACTGATATTTTTCTTGACGTACTGAACAGTTTCCTGGTTGGTCTGGAAACAACATCCAGTTTGTCTCAACAGACCTTCAAGGAGTTTCTGGTTGGTCTGCAGGGAAAGACCCATGAGGAAGCGCAGGAACAAGTCTAGGTGTCCATCAGGACTCTGCAGTGCCTTGTCAACAGCACTCTTGTAAATGTCTGTTTCTGCAGATTGATCTTCTCTTACTTCAGAACTGCAGGATGTCAACTGTTCCTCCATTAGATTGATACCAGAGTTGATGAAGGTCAGATGAACATGAAGAGCAGCCAGAAACTCCTGAACACTCAGATGGACGAAGCAGAACACCTTGTCCTGGTACAGCCCTCTCTCCTCTCTAAAGATCTGTGTGAACACTCCTGAGTACACTGAGGCTGCTCTGATATCGATGCCACACTCTGTCAGGTCTGATTCATAGAAGATCAGGTTTCCTTTCTGCAGCTGATCAAAAGCCAGTTTTGCCAAAGACACAATGATTTTTCGACTTCCAGGACTCCAGTGTTGATCTGTTTCAGGCTCTCCATCATATTTGATCTTCCTCAGTTTGGTCTGAACCACCAGGAAGTGGATGTACATCTGAGTTAGAGTCTTTGGAAGTTCCCCTCTCCCATTTGCTTTTAGCACATCCTCTAGGACTGTAGCAGTGATCCAGCAGAAGACGGGGATGTGACACATGATGTGGAGACTTTGTGATGTCTTGATGTGGGAGATGATGCTGCTGGCCTGATCCTCATCTCTGAATTTTTTCCTGAAGTACTCCTCCTTCTGTGGGTCATCAAATCCTCTAATGTCAGTCACTCTGTCAGGAAACTTTTCTGGGATCTGATTGGCTGCTGCAGGTCGTGTGGTTATCCAGAGGAGAGCAGAGGGAAGCAGTTTCCCCCTGATGAGGTTTGTCAGCAGAACATCCACTGAGCTGGACTCTGAAGCATCAGTCAGGACCGCATTCTTCTTGAAGTCCAGAGGAAGTCGACTCTCATCCAGACCATCAAAGATGAACAGAACCTGGAACTGTTCAAAGTTACTGATTCCTTTGGTTTCAGTGAAGAAGTGATGAATCAGTTCCACCAAGCTGAACTTTTTCTCTTTCAGCACATTCAGCTCTCTGAAGGTGAATGGAAATATGAACTGAATGTTCTGGTTGGTTTTGTCTTCAGCCCAGTCCAAAGTGAACTTCTGAGTTAAGACTGTTTTCCCAATGCCAGCCACTCCCTTTGTCATCACTGTTCTGATTGGTTGATCTCTTTCATGTTGGACTCTAAAGATGTCTTCTTGTCTGATTGTTGTTTCTGGTTTGTGTGGTTTCCTGTTTGCTGTTTCAATCTGTCTGACCTCATGTTCCTGGTTGACCTCTCTAGTTAACCCCTCTGTGATGTGGAGCTCTGTGTAGATCTGGTTCAGGAGGGCTGGACTTCCTGCTTTAGCGATTCCCTCAAACACACACTGGAACTTCTTCTTCAGGTTTGACTTGAGTTTCCGTTGACAATTTCCAGCTTGAGTCCCTGCATGGAGACAACACACTGTAAGGCCTGGACAGGTTGCTGTAGCTGGAGAGATTGACCAATAAAAATAGCTAACCAGGCCACAATATTATGCAGCACTGGGTCAACCCAGGGAACTATTCTCTCTACTATCCTGTCTGCTACTTACAAACCTAACTTCCCAGAAGAATCTAGGTTCTGTCTTGAGCAGAAGTATTCAGAAAACACTGGGATACTTGGTTGTTTGGAGATAGACAGGAAAAACTATATAAAAACCTTGCCAAAGACTTTTTTTTAACATGATCTGCATCAAATGCCTGCAGCTGAGTGAAACAAGGAGATGGGTTGACTTTCTAGTCACCTCTTCTCTTTGGATGCATGTAGATGGACAGTAGAGTTCATGTCATGGCAAATCAGCAGCAGTTGTACCGTTTACTGGCACTCAGTGTTGACACTACTGCACCACAGTTTGAATTTGGTAGCTGTGTATTTTTGTGTTTTTGAAGCTTCTTCATCTGTAGTTGAATGTTACCTGTAACATTTTAGGTGTACAGGAATTAATACTAAAATGGGTTTTTATCTTGTGCATTGTTGCTATGTTTGTTTTTTACAGTATTTTACTCTAAATATAAAGTTCCCAAAGTTTATATTTCATGAGCAGCTCACTAGTCACCATAGGTGATGTTTAAATCCAGAAGCTGCTGAATCCAGAACGTCATTGAACTCATATGACTGTCTGCTGCTCTGTTTGATTAAGACTTTCTATGTTTGTCAGTTTCTCTTCTTTGATTTCAGTTTGTTGCAGGTTGGACTCTGCTGCTTATCTATGATATGGACTAATACATTTATGAATGAATGAATTCATTTTCACATGTAATCATGTTTTAATTATTCAACATAACAGCAGAATTGTTGTAGAAATCCTCTTACTGCTCTGCAGACGGTCAGCCAGCTCCTCCTGCTTCATCTTCCTCAGGAAGTTCAAGGCGATCTTCATCACTGCCTCTCTGCTGCTCCTCCTCTGCTCTTCATCCTCACCTCCCATTGCCTCCTCATCCTCACTCTGACCCTCTGAGCATTCTGGGTCATCTGGACTCAGAACCTTCTGGATGTTCTTCAGCTCGTTTTTCACGAAAGTGACGATGTTTTCCTCCACCAGCTGGAACAGGATAAAACATGAAGGAAACATCAGATCCATGTTGGACAGATGATCTAAAAAACAGCATGACGTTGACTAAACAGAACCGATGTACAGACCATAAATATGGAGTCCAGCTGTGTTTGATGCGGCTGGACAGATGGACCAGTGGGAACCTCTGAGCTCTGCTGGTCCACTCTGTGGAGGAACCAGGAAACATTAACTCATATTCTGTCTGTCCACACAGAGACAAACTTAGATGATGTTTCTCTGCAGATCTGAGTCAGAATTAGCTTTGTATCAACATCTTCACTCTTCAAGAACAGTCTTCTGCATATTTTCACCTAAAACTTCCACCCAGTGACGGTTCCTAATGAATTTAAATGTCACAAAACACTAAAATTTACTTTTATTGCTGTTGGGCTGCTCTCAGGAGCGAAAGAAAACTAAAGATGACAATAAAGTAGAGGGAGCGAAAAGGTGAAGGTACCTAATGAAGGTTAAGTTGAACGGACTTTTAGTTCAGGTCTGTGAAAACGAGTCTAATCTTAACAGTGATGCATAAATAAAATTCCTTTCATTTCTGTCATCGGTAAGAGTCTTACCTTTGGTAATCAGAGGAGAAATGTTTGAGTTCAGATTCAAGCTGGTCGTCATTTTCCAGCCTCTTCCTAACAAAACACACAAAGATCCAGACTGAAGTCAAACAGTTTTTTCAGTTTTCTGAACCTCAAAAATGGCAGCACAGGTTCCATCTGTGTCTAACTCAGGAACACTGACATCTAAGTATGAAACACTGACATATTTCATGATCTGTTTACTGATTATTGGGACTGAAGCAAAGAAAGACAGCAGAAAAAGTCTGTTTTGTTTAGGTTTAAATATCCAGAACAGAATAAAACATCCACCTTCTTCATTAAGAAATAATTACACTAGCTTTTAAATTACCTCTAATTTTATATTCAGCCCAAAATTATTCATACCCCTGGCAGATTTACATTTAATGAACCGTTCATTTACATTTCTTTAGATAAATTCATAAAATGCTCCAACAGGTGGTTTCCACAGAGCTGAAATCTAAGATGGCAGCAGCTGATGCAGCTCTTAGATCATTACATGTTTTCTCCCTATTAATAAACTTTCACATCTTGTTCTGCTGCTGCAGAGTTTTCTAGGTTCCTCATTTCTCCCAAACGTTGCTAAAGACCCGGAAAGTCCCGGAAAACATTCAATCATGATGACTTTTTAAAATACAAAAGCTCTGGTTGATCAAAGAATCAGATGTAAAAACAGTTTGGTATATTTTATGATCACATTAGCTGCTAATTAGTACATGTTTTTATGTGTCAGAAGAGGGCTTAGGAAATAATAATACTAAAAAATAAATAAAAAATTGACCAAAAGGGCACTTGGGGGCAAGGAGCAAAAAGGGCAGGTGCTCAAGCCCCCCCAGCCCCTCCCTTTGCACGTGCCTGGCCCAGCGAATGGAGGACAGGAGTCGGACTCCTGACTACCGCGGCTAAAGTCTCTGTATGCGGGGCGCCGTGCTAACCACCGCGCCGCGCAACGCCCCTATTGCGGTAGCCTATGCTGTAATTTACAGATTGTCT
>NW_006800487.1:273437-278709 GCF_000485575.1 Poecilia formosa | reverse complement strand
AATGTTCTGAAGCCTTTTATCCACTATTATTTTTAATTACAATTAATTCATTAAGATTATTCATGTATTAAGCATTGCACAGTGCTAGAAACACTCTGTGACCTATTATATTTATTTTTATTAATTTTCGCAGACAATTTAATGCTGACTATTTTACCAAACATAAGAAACAAAAGCAGAAGAGCGACCCAGCCATGCACTAATACATAATTTTATTGAGGTCCAGAACCCAGAAGTTCTTGTCTTGTGTCATTCAGGAGCCTTGGGGATTAAAGGGCTTCATGATTGTATTTCAAAGGCAGATTTCAAGAACAACTCGGGCAAGAGTTTGGTGTGTGTGTATATATATATAGCAGAACATTGAGCAGAACCTTTAGAGCCGGCTCACCTCTTTGCTGCTGGAGGCTGGTCTGATTTAAACAGAATAATAATGTCCTTGGACTGGTTGCTCTTCCATGACACACAGCTGGGCTCAGCTGTGTGATTCCTGCAAAATAATAAAAGGTCAATCAGAAATAGATTGGTGATAAAAAGCGTGGGATCCGCAGTTACTAGCAGCAAAACTGGATTGTTTTCCAATAATGACATTAATATGTTTGAATAAAATCGTCAAATTTCAGAGGAAAAATATTTTGTCGGGTGATAAAAGGCCAACTTTGTAAAAAAAAAATAAAACTTAGATCCAGCTCACCTCTTTGAGTTGTTACTGCTGAAGGAAACACAGCTGGATCTGGGTTCTGGTTCTGGTTCTGGTTCTGATAGCTTCCTGTGGATGGAGTCAGTTTGGTGATTCTACTGCTGAACTTTGAAATTTCCTGGACAGGTAAAGGTCATGACCTCACCTCTGGTCCTCATGTCCCCTAATGAGAGACATTTTAGAGGGAAGGACTGTGTCCTCTCTGTCCTCGCACTGATCCATGCTCCCACTAGGTGGCGCTCGCTCCACTCACCTAAAACGGAAACACAAATAGGTTTGAAATATTGACTTTATTTAATAATTTTATATTCATGTTTTAATGAATTTATATTTATTTTCTAACTTAAGTTAGAATCAAATCTTGAAATGATTAATGCTGTAAATGATTTGATTAATCAATGAATAGAGTGGAAAATAACTGATCATTTTGTGTTTTCAGGAATCTGAGACATTTAGATAAAAATGGCAGGAGACACTTGTCCACATGACCTGTGAGTTAAACCGTTCAAGAATAAAAACATTAAACTTATTGATTCAGAACTAAAATGAAACCATAAATTAAAACATATCTTATGAGTTTTAATGTGACATCTGAAGGCAGATTTATCAGAGCTGAAAAGTTTTATCTTATGTTTGGAGACAAAATCCAAAAAGCCTGAAACCAGAGGAGTACAAAAGCATGCCACACTTTTCAGATTAATATGTATGTTTCTTCTACTTTAAAGTTATGGGAACTATGATCCCAGTAAGATAATTTAAGTTTGTGGTGGCAAACATTAAAGGTAGAACATGAAAAATTATGATATTATTATTAATTCCTAATTATTTCATGATTTGTGTTGATTAAAGTCAGAAGTGGCAGAGGACCAAAAGTTACTCAACATATTTTTCCATAAGTAAAAGTATTTGGTAAAAGGTTTGCTCAAGTACTTAGTGACTGATCAAATTATCAATCATTTAATAGTGAAAAATTACATCATCAGATGCACAAAAACATAAATTTAAGTGAAAATTTGGGCATTTTAAGGACAAAAATTACAATAATTCATATAAGTAACAAAAAATAACAAAATCAGGTAAAAGAAAATTTTTCCAAATCAGTTTCTTTCAATAAAAGAAAATTATGAAACTTTGACAAAAGGTGAATTTTAGTTAAAATATGTTTGATTCTCATTTAGCGGGTAGAGAATTCAGACATTTACTAAAGTAAGAGTAGAAATACTCAAGCCAAAGTAAAAAGTACTTATGAAAATGTATTTTTAGAAAAAAGTTACTCAAGAAAATGTAACTAACTCTGAGTGAAGTTAAGTTTACTGTTAGTCCAGTGACATTTCTCAATGAAATGTAAAAATTCTCATCAATGATGAATGTCACACTATTTTCCCCTCAACATTATTAGTATTTAATATAAATATTTATGGCCTCCTATGAATGTTTTCCAGCTCCAGGCCGCCCGTGTTTTCTGCAGGTAGATTTTCATCCGTCCCTCCCGGTTTCGGCTGGGAGTCACTGGGAACTATGGAGCGGAAGTTTCTGCTGATTCTGAACGGAATGAGCCTTAAAACGATCTAAACCATCACAAAGAAAGAAATGTTGAGTTTCTTACCACAGATTGAGGTTTATGCGGCAAATCCGAACTGCGTCACAATGAGGAAAGTGAAAATAAAATTCAAGAGACGTTCAGGGACCAAACTAAAAGTCAGAAAAAGTAAGACTATTTAAAATAAATGGGAAAATATGGCCTATTTAAAGAATTCATCCTGTTTAGCGGTTTATATTTCCCCCTTCTAGATATTAAGTTTTGACTTCTCTATTAATTGCTTAGCAGGAATGAAATAGAAAGGTCTGCCTGCATGTCTTTCACTGAAGTCACATGACAGCCGAGATGACGTCACACAGTCAGCCTCAAGTATATCCCGGTAGTAAGAGTAATCACGTGCTTCGTACGGGTTAAACCCGTATGAACCGCTAATATACAGCAAATAGTATTAGTGTGGTGTTATATTGTATTATGGGATAGAATGTTTCAGGTAATAAAACCTGATCAAATATTGTTTATAAACAATGCGAGTCAACAGAAAACCAGATTATCGGCATTATGTCATTCATGTGTGTGGAATAAGGAACGTGATAAATAGATAAGTGATCATGTTTTCTATGATAAATACGTTTTATTCCTTAAAAATATCAATATAAACGCTGTTCAGCTTCAGATTTAATGCTTATTCATTAAAATTGTCTTTTGCACTTCATATAGTCACATTTTTTTTCTCTAATATATTTAGATTTTTCTTTCTTCTCAATTCTGTCGCAAGAATCTCATGGTTTCTTAATCAACTGAAGCTGCAGTTTATTTTGTCCCCCCAAGTCCCATTTTAGTTTTCTTTTGTTTGTTTGTTTGTTTGTTTTCCTCTAACTATAAATAAATCGAGGTTTAATATGAGATTATAAACCTGAACTGCTGATTAGATCTTTTTCACTCATTTGAATCTTTGCCACTTGAGAACCATAAAGCAAGTAATGTTTTTGTTCTGCAGATGTTTTAAAAGATCGTGATGTTGACCAGCAGGAGGCGCTGCTCCTCCAGATAAAGGAGGAAGAGGAGGAACTCTGTGTGAGTCAGGAAGAAGAGCAGCTCAGAGTGAAGGAGGAGACGGATGGCAGGTTTAAATAAACCCAGATATAAATACACCTGGAGGAACTTTGAGCCATTCAGAGACTGAAGAGAATCAAAAGGAGGATGAAGATGTCATAAATCATGAATCCCAGCTTAAAAACTTGTCAGACTCTGCAACTGAAGACAGTCATCAAAAATTACATTTGGACAAAGACGGAAACATTCACAGTGGTGACAAACCTTTTGGTTTTGATGCTTGTGGAAAAAGATTTTCTTCAAAGTCAAATTCAAACAAACATGTGGGAATCAGGATGGGAGAGAAACCCTTCAGTTGTGATCCTTGTGGACGAAAATTTACCCTCAAGTCATCTGTAAACAATCACATTAAGATCCACAGAGGTGAAACCTCCTTTGGCTGTGATGCTTGTGGAAAAATATTTTCCCAAATGTCTTCTTTGATCAATCCCACGAATGTCCACACAGGCGAGAAACCATTTGATTGAGATTCTTGCAGCAAAAGATTTACCCTAAAGTCAAATTTACGTAGCCACGTAGGAATCCAGGGGGAGGAGAAACCCTTCCGTTGCATTATGTGCGGAACAAGATGTAGCACAAAAACACATTTAAAGACACACATGAGCATCCACACATGAGAAACCCCCTTTTGTTGCGATAACTGTGGAAAAACATTTAACAGAAAGTCTAGTTTAGAGAGACACATAAGAATCCACATAGATGAAAAACCTTTTGGTTGTGTTTCTTGTGAAAAACGTGTGAAAAAGCTAAGAAGCTTTCCAAAGCTGACCTATGCTAGCCCGCATAGCTAACTCATGCTATCCATGCTTAGCTGCTCTTGACCTGAGCAGAGGAAAAGATTCTGGCTGCAGCTGTTTTCACCACCAAACTTTCAAACTTTCACTCTTTATGAAAATTTGATTTAATTAAAAAGAAGAAATACATTTCATCTTAATCTGATTTAATAAGAATTTTGATTTAAAAGTGTGAAACTCAAATCCATCAAAGGAATATTTCATTTTGAATAACGGTATGTTGACATGGAATCGTCCATCATAAAAGTATGAGAACAATATCAAACATTTACTTTAAACATACAAAAGAATGAAAACGTCTTTATTTTCATGGACTTCCAAAGACAAATCAAATGTCTGTTTTATACATAAGTAGAACAGGAATATATTTTACAGCAAAGCAAAAGAGTTCTTGTTTTAATTTGATGAATTTACATTGATTATAAAATAGTTTAAATCATAATCCTTAATATGAGTATTTATTATTCTTGATCAGATGATAAATTAATTTAAATGAAGAATTTATGCAGTTTTGTGATGTGTCCACCAGAGGGCACTGCTGAGCAGTTCAGTTCAGCTTCTCTAAAGAGGAAGAAGGACTAGATGGACATGAAGACATTCTGGCTCTGCACCTGCTGCGTCTACAGCAGGAGGAAACATTCTGGTGAAGAAACAAGTCTAAGCTGCAGGTCAAAGGTCAGTGGCTCCAGTCTGCTGATCTAAACAACTGTCAGATTGTGATCTTTGTCTTAGAAAAAGAGACAGAAGTGTCTTAGTCCCTGTTCTTGTTTTGTTTATAAAATAAAATAAATCTATAACTTAATCAGAACTTCAACTTACCGGGAAAAAAACCCTTCAGATCCAAGTCACTGTTCAAGATGAAACTTCAAGATGGAAATGTAAACTGAGCCAGAGAAGAGCTAAGAGTGTGGAGAATAGTGTGGTGGGACTGTCTGTGGTCTGAAGGTCCCACCACAGACCACAAACAGTTCTGTCTGTGCTCAGAACTGGACCGGAACGACTCCAGTGGTTCTGGTTTCTGAGTTCCAGAAATCCAGAACTTCACAGGCCACAGATCCTGAGGAGGCAGCCCGTTTATCTGGGACTAATGTACAAAACTACTCAGGTCAAATACAAACGAAAACTACA
>NW_006800487.1:271008-272399 GCF_000485575.1 Poecilia formosa | reverse complement strand
GTTAGTAAATTTGCTTCATTTACATTAGGCTCCAAATGAAAGAAAATCATCACATTAGCATTTAATGAACATTGTTCCTCTTTAAAACCGAGAACAACCAGTTGGATCCTCACCTGAATATCTCCAGTGTACAGTCTGGACCACACAGCAACTTCTCCCCTGAATCTCGAAGGTTGTTGTCCTGCAGGTCAACTTCTTTCAGACAGCAGGACCGGGAGCTCAGAACTGACGACAGAACTTCACAACTTCTCCTTGACAGGTTACAGGATCTAAGCCTGAGAGAGAAAACAATTATTGGTACATAAAACTTTGTGTCATCCATAAACAGGATGATCAAAGTTTCCTCACAGGATTATATAAATCCTACATCAGGTTGGTATTTATGTTACTCCCCCTGCAGGACCCTTGCTGTCGGGTTGGACATTTACAGCCGATAAAGCAGTTTTACTTTGTAGATTATTGTGCTTCAACATTACAACAGTTTCACATGCATCCTCCGCTCATCTTCACCACACATCACAAATTTCAATTACTTTCACACTTCATATAGGAAACCTACATGTTGACCTTACCTTTGGAAACAAACCAGATATTTTTGGGACGTTCACACTGATGAATTTATTAATATTGTTCTTACCTAAGAGTTTCCAGTTTGCAGTTTGGACTCTTCAGTCCAGAAGATAACAGCTCCATTCCTGAATCCTGCAGGTTGTTGTTACTCAGGTCCAGATCTCTCAGATTAGAGGACTGAGACCTGAGAACTGAGGCCAGAGCTGCACAGCTTCTCTCAGAGAGGCTGCAGTTGTCCAGTCTGAAGAGAAAGAAATCAAAATGAACAGGGGAAATTATAAAGTAATAAAACAAAGTTAAAATATTATNGTAGCAGCCTTCATAAAGCACTGGAAGCACATTGGTGGATAAGCTGAAATAAAGATTTGGATGGAAACAGAAAACAAACTCTTTGGATCCTGTAATAATCCCAGTTTCCATACATAAAGGCCTGGAAAAGGTAAAAGTTTCCATTTAATCTTTTCAAACTGTTCAGAAAGACAATGTTGAAAATGTTTCTGAGTGAAAGAGACGGACATGTAGAGACTAAACTATTCGTTCAACAGAGAAGGATTTTCTCTGACAGGAGGAGACACTTTAGACTCTTTAGACTCTAAACTTAACACAGAAACACTGAGGAACCAGGACTGACCCAGAATCCAGGAATCAGAGGTTCAGTGAATGTGGTGTTGAAGGTGTGGAGGTGGATCAGGGAGTCAGAGGAGACTCTGAAGAAGGACAGAACGCCAGCAGGACAGTCCACATACACGGCTACTCTGTTAGAGGAGGAAGAGCTGATGCTCCTCATTCTCCTGTATGAGGAGGAGGAGGAGGAGGAGGAG
>NW_006800487.1:251179-270008 GCF_000485575.1 Poecilia formosa | reverse complement strand
TTCATAGAAGATCAGGTTTCCTTTCTGCAGCTGATCAAAAGCCAGTTTTCCCAGAGACTCAATCATCTTCCTGCTCTCTGGACTCCAGTGTGGATCTGTTTCAGATCCTCCATCGTACTTGACCTTCTTCACTTTGGTCTGAACCACCAGGAAGTGGATGTACATCTCAGTCAGGGTCTTTGGGAGTACGGCTCTTTCATTGGTTTTCAACAAATCCTCCAGAACTGTAGCAGTCATCCAGCAGAAGACTGGGATGTGACACATGATGTGGAGAGTTTTAGATGTCTTAATGTGGGAGATGATAATGTTGGCCTGCTCTTCATCTCTGAATCTCTTCCTGAAGTACTCCTCCTTCTGTGGGTTGGTGAACCCTCTAATCTCTGTCACCATGCCAACACACTGAGGAGGGATCTGATTGGCTGCTGCAGGTCGTGTGGTTATCCAGAGGAGAGCAGAGGGAAGCAGTTTCCCCCTGATGAGGTTTGTCAGCAGAACATCCACTGAGCTGGACTCTGTAGCATCAGTCAGGATCAGATTCTTCTTGAAGTTCAGAGGAAGTCGACTCTCATCCAGGCCACCAAAGATGAACAGAACCTGGAACTGTTCAAAGTTACTGATTCCTTTGGTTTCAGTAAAGAAGTGATGAATCAGTTCCACCAAGCTGAACTTTTTCTCTTTCAGCACATTCAGCTCTCTGAAAGTGAATGGAAATATGAACTGGATGTTCTGGTTGGTTCTGCCTTCAGCCCAGTCCAGAGTGAACTTCTGTGTTAAGACTGTTTTCCCAATGCCAGCCACTCCCTTTGTCATCACTGTTCTGATTGGTTGATCTCTTCCAGGCAGGACTTTAAAGATGTCTTCTAGTTTTATTGTTGTTTCCATTTTGTGGTTTTTCCTGTTTGCTGTTTCAATCTGTCTGACCTCATGTTCCTGGTTGACCTCTCCAGTTCCTCCCTCTGTGATGTAGAGCTCTGTGTAGATCTGGTTCAGGAGGGCTGGACTTCCTGCTTTAGCGATTCCCTCAAACACACACTGGAACTTCTTCTTCAGGGAGGATTTAAGTTTATGTTGACATGTCGATCCATAGTGTTCTATTGAGAGAAATTCAACAAGTTTTAAACTAATATTTAGATATTTGTTTAAATATTTGCTGTTGCTTCTATATTATCACTAAAATAGATCATTTACTCTGCAAGTTGTTAAAGTCCATTTTACTTAAACAGACTGGCCCACATTCCTCAGCGTTCATTGCACTGAAGACATCAGTGATCAGAACTCACCCCAACAATAAAACCCAGAGCTAAACAGAAAAGAGTGTTCTTTGGAGTCAACCTTTTTCAAATGTCTGTTTTTTGTTTTTTTTTTACTTTGCTTTTAGCAATGAGAAAATATTTGAATCAATTGGCCTGCTCTGTCTGAAAATTGTATGCATGTTTTATCTCATGAAGAGTTCAGACATCAATACTTGGTGGAAAAACCATCAGGTTTCCAGTGCTGTTCAGTGCAGTGGTCAATGAAGTGGTCAATGAAGTGGTCAATCACCCGAGACTGATAAGTTTGCCTTATATTCCAGAGACATTGAAATTCGTCCCCTGACTATGCTTAAGAAAGTTTATTTTTACTACCAATTTCTACAATAATAAATGTAATCATAATTGTTAAAATTACTTAAGCCAAACATTGGCTTAAGTTTTAATTTTGAATTAAAATGGTTAAATCTTTGTAGAAATCCTCTCACTGCTGTGCAGATGGTCAGCCAGTTCCTTTTGTTTCATCTTCTTCAGGAAGTTCAGTGTTATATTCACGAAAGCCTCTCTGCTGCTCATCCTCTGCTCTTCATCCTCTCCATCCAGATCATCGTTGTCCTCCTTCTGACCCTCTGAGCATTCTGGATCATCTGGACTCAGAACCTTCTGCATCCTCTTCAGCTCGTTCTTCACGAAAGTGACGATGTTTTCCTCCAGCAGCTGGAACAGAATTAAAAAATGAAGGACACATCAGACTGGAGACAACCAGTTAGATGGACTGACAGTCCTCTGGTCTACAGAGACTGAACAGAACTGATGTGCAGACCATAAATATGGAGTCCAGTTCTGTTTGATGCTTCTGGGCAGGCAGATCACTGGGAACACTGGAGCGATGCTGGGTCACTCTGTGGAGAAACCAGGAAGTGTCGGCTCACATCCGGTTAAATATCAAACAGTCAGACTCTCCATGTGGTGTCCTGCTCTAAAACGTTTGTCTTTCCCTATTTAGGAGTGAAATTTCTTACCTGACAGAGTCGGACTTGTCAAGGTAACTGTGCTGAAGTTACGGAGATTTAAATTACATTTATATAGATTTCTTTTACAAGGCTAATTATGAAATGTCTCGGTTGATTTTTAGTTTTAGAACAGTTGTTATCTTAACTAAATTATTTACACTAACACTTACACTAAATAGCTCTTTTACATATACATTTACAAACAAATTTATTTTTTTCTTTTCATTCATACATATGCATTTCATGGTGATACAATCTAATTTTCAAAAAACCTGTTTCAAATATGCCTGGAAAAATAATAAACAACTCCATCGGATATAATCAACTTAACTATGTAGAACTTCCACTTTATTTCTGAAGCACTTAAAATACAACATAGCAGCTGAACTGCTGTGCAAAATGTGAAAAATAAATAGGAACAAGTTAATTGATCTTATATGCTCCACTTGTTCCAGTCAGTCAGACATTTAGTGGCAGCTGGCTAATAATCAGACTGATAATCATGTTGAATGGATTCAACTTTAAAAGCTCCTAATTTCTCTCATGTTGGAAGATAAAAATGAGGGACAAATTTTACATCAGGTTTAGTTTGGATAGTTGTGTTTTCATTAAATATGATAGCATAAAATTAATTAAAATAATTAGCTAAAACATTTAGTAAGAGAGCTCACTTGTCTGCAGTTGAAGGTTGATCCGATTTAAAATCAATACCAAGACTCTTTGGCTTATTGCTCTTCAAGGACACACAGCTGGGCTCTGGCTCTGGTTTTGGTTCGAGGTTCTGTTGGATCCTGAAATAAGGCATTTAATTCAAACTCAGTTTAATGAGACTTTAGAAGGTGTTGAATGCTCCCATGTTGGAAAAAAAGAGTGAGGGACCATTTCTACATCAGATTCAGTTTGGATTATTTAGTTTCCATATAAAAGTTGAATCAGCATCATAACCATCACCTCCAGCTCTGCAGAAGCAGCAACTCTGATGACGACAAGATGATGCAAAATGACTCAACTGGATGGAAGAACGACTGACTTTAGCTCCAATGTCTAATAATATCATTTGATAACATCAGAATTATACGATCGATTGATTTTTTCCCATTAACTAGCATCCAATACACACTGTTTTGCACATTAACACACATATGAGAAAGAGGAAAAAGAGCTACGTTCTCATTAAATGTGTTGGAATAAAATTAATTTAAACTATTAGTTAAAATATTTAGAAGCAGCTCACCTGTCTGCAGTTGAAGGTTGATCGGGATTAAAATAAAAATCCAGTATTATTGAATCAAAGCTGTCAAAAGACTCACAACTTGAATCAGAATCTGCTTCAGGTTCAGGTTCAGGTTCTGGTTCTGGCAGTTTCCTGTGAATGGAGACATTTTGGTGATGCTGAGCTCTGACATGGAGACCAGTCCTGGTCAGTTAGAGATGCTGGTCTGACCTCTGAACTTTGCTCTGGTCCTCATGTTCTCCACACTGAGCGGCTTCAGGCAGAGGAACTGTGTCCTCACCCTGATCCATGCTGCTCCGCTCACATCTATCAGCTCACACTCAGGGAGCTGCAGCCAACAACACAGATCATCACTTTACATTTTAATTCACTGATAAATACCCGCAAGTTCAAATTAACAACTTAAGTTGTCGTTGACCTTCTGAAACAAATATTGTGACATTAAATCATGTCCACAGTTTGTAAAGTGAAGGAGACTCAAACATTGAATGATGTGAAGAAATGAAGCAGAAGAAACTGAACATCTGGACCTGCTGGATTTCTCAATGATCAGTATTTCCAGATGGGTTATATTCTCCATCAAATCTTCATTCAGTTTAATAATGTGACAAATTTAACATTTTAACAACTGGTCCAGCTTTTAATTTGAAAGGAATGACAGGAAGCAGCAGCTCTGTTGCTCTGCTGGCTGCAAAGCTGAAAGTGAAAGTTTGATTTAAATGGTAAATGGACTGAACTTCTCCAATCATTTGGACCACTCAAAGCGCTTTAAACTAGAGTCACATTCACCCATTTTCACACATAGACGCTCACACATTTATACACTGATACGCAGATCGGTAGGCAGTTTGGGGCCAAGGGCCACATCGATATGTGACAGGAGGAAGCTGAAGTTGAACCTGCTTCCTTCCAGTCACAAGCCTGTGGCTCTGAGTAGACCTGAAAACAAAGGCCTGGGAAAAAAAGCTGTTTGTTCAGTGAAAACCAAACATCAGCTGATCATTGATCATTTAATCAATGATCTAATAATCCTGCAGATTATCCATCTTTTACAGTAAAACTTAAACTTTGTTCTTATAAAACATGAACATGTTCTCAAAACTCCAGAGATCAGAAACTGACCGTTATTAAAGTTCAAGTCTAATTAACTGAAATAAAATAAACTTACAGTTTGTTTAAGCCAAACAGAGTCAGAAGACGACTCGACTGAAGAAAACAAACTGATGGCAGAAGAGAAACTTCCTGGAACAAGTCTGGGCTGGACCTGAGCTGGAGGCGGGCAGATGGGCGGAGGCAAAACGAACCACAACAGTTTGGATTAGAGGCTTTTCTTAGTTCCAGTTAACCAACATAAACACAAACGACTGTCTAGAGAAGTCGGAGTTCATAAGGACTTCACTTTCACTCCTTATGAAAACTTTGATCTAATCTTCAAATAACTTTAAAAAGAAGAAATACATATTTAAAAATTCTCTCCACATTTTAATATGATTCAATCAGAATTTAGATTTAAATGTTTGAAACTAAAATCTGTCAAAGGAATATTTCATTTGAATAATGGATATGTTAACAGGAAATAGGAATTTATCACAATCATTGATTACAAAAGGATGAGAACAATATTCAAAATTTACTTTAGATGTTGCTTTTTATCCTGGGAAGCTGTGCTGAGGTCCTTCAATGTTCATTTTTGTAATTTTTGTAATGTTTAGTTTTAATTTATTTGAACGCAGCACTGAACAAAGTCATCGATATTCATTCATGTTCATCCTGTAGCAGACAAACGATTCCTGTGTCATTGGTAAATGTCATTATGTATCTGTTTGGGTAAATGCTACCAGTCGTTTATGTAGAGAACAAACATGAGGGGGACAAAACGCAGCCCTGTGGACTAAATCACTACTTTACTTTGACCTGGTGAGGTTTGTGCATTAAAAAGTCCATAATCCATGACATTACTCGGGATCGATGCTGAACTGAGTTAAAAGTTTATGTAACAAAACTTGATTTTTATTGTATCAAATGCAGATGTGAAATTCATGATCATCTGAACTGGAGTCTTTGAATCTTCCAGATGTTCATAGAGTAGATTCAGCAGTTCCAGGGAAAATGTACTGAGCAGGTCCTGGAAATATTGATGTTTCTGTTTTCAAGATAAAATTTGTTTATGCATGGAACCGATTTCTGCTGAGTCATCAACTTCTTGGTTGGTTCCTGAATTATGTTGGATCTGTTAATGATTTGCTGTTTATAATGTTAACTCTGCTCTGAAGCTGCTTCCTCTTCCTGCGGCTCCGACTCGCCTGTAATTTGTCAAAGTGTTCCGGTTCAGTAGCTTTCTGGATCAGCAGTTCTCCAGGATTCCCGAGGATCTTTCCAAACGTCTCCTTGGACTTTAGCTGCTTTCAGGCTCTTTTATCCCGTCAGGTATTTATTCTTATGTTTTTCCATCCCATAATTTGCTCTCAGCCTGATTATTTTGCTTTTTAAACACATCACCATACCGTTCTTTGATTATAATATAGATTAAGTCACATTAGTCTAAACATGAGCATTTATTATTCTCTCAAAAGAAAAACTGATAAAGAAGAACTGGTGCAGTTCCGAGATTTGTCCAGCAGAGGGCGATGGTGGCCGGTTCAGTTCAGCTCCTGCTGTTAGTTTTTAAACAAATCTCCATAAAAAAGAAAAACTGGATTCAGAACGATGCGTTTGGGTCACGTTGGACTTTTCAGCTCGGGAATAATGTATGTTCTGATTCATCTTTATTTATTCAATAAAAAGCCACAAAAATTAGAAAATATCACCAGCTGAAACAGATCTGAAAATATAAACTAAAATATTTAAATGATTTATTAAAAATATGTAGGTAATTACTAATAAATCACCAGAATCTGATTGGCTGATTAAAGTTTAATTTG
Source organism: Poecilia formosa (assembly GCF_000485575.1). NCBI lineage: Eukaryota > Metazoa > Chordata > Actinopteri > Cyprinodontiformes > Poeciliidae > Poecilia > Poecilia formosa. Next base: position 263,590 of record NW_006800487.1, on the reverse strand, counting down.
ATTTAATGAATCTCTGAAAGGTCAATTAAATCCCTGACCTTTCAGTCTAAGGTCAAGGTCACTCTGGTTGAGTTTCAGCTGTCAGAAGTAAAAAAGAAAATTATAAATTCATAATAGCTGTAGAGGCTGATGGTAGGAAGGAGCAGTCTGTTACTGTGAATGTGAAGAAGCCTCTGACTGAAAACACTGTTTTGTTCTAAAATCAGTCATTTTCTTAACTTTATGTAAAATCCATCATGTCCAGTAGTTCCACAATTAAAGAATGGAGCAAATTTATGATTAATTTAAGGTTTTACAGGGGAAAAAATGTACATTTATAAGTGAAAATGAGGATAGCAAACACTAAAAAAGCTTTGGAAAATATTTACCTGTAATTTCACCCACCAATTGTGTTCATATTTTGGATTAAAAATGATTTAAATATTCATTTTCTACAAAAATTACACCAGTTTCCTTTATTAAAATATTGTCTATAATATATTATTGAAGAGATGAAAACAACAAACGTATTAAGAAATAAATCTCTTCAGTTTCTCAGCATTTTGTCCGTTTTAAAGCTGCTTTTCTTCTCCTCTTGTTTCAGCACGAAGCGGCTTCGACCCGAAGCTCTAAAAACACCCTGCGTCCAATCAGAGCGCAGACTGATGGAGGGGGCAGGATCTGAACCCTGACAAACTGGTTCTGGTGAACATTTTCGTTTCTGGATCCAACAGAACCGGTTCAGACTCAGCTGGGGCCGCCGAGCAGCAGAGAGTTTCACCAGAATGAGTCCAGACGGTTTCTGATCCGTTCGTTCTGACAGGAAGAAGAAAATGATCTGGATCCTCCTGCATGGTAAGATCCGGTTCTTCTGGGTCTGGTTCTGCTGGAGCTGAAGTTTATCAGTGAGACTGTTTGGATATTTTGGCGTCTTTGTGGGTTGAATATTTTAAGATTAAATAAGCCCCGCCTTCTGCCTGTTTCCTGTCTTTCTATTGGTCCACTTCATGACGAAGCTGAAACTGGAATAAATATTAACCCACTGAATTCAGGATCTAAAATTATTTTTTATCTTTTCAAAACCTCTCTCGGTGTGCCTCAGGGATCCATTCTAGGATCTATTTTCTGTTTATATAAATCAGTTTATTGATCAACTTTAAGCTAATATGTTCATCTTTATGCAGATGACAGTTCTTTATGTCTTTGTCCATAAATATCTGCAACTTGTTACTGGTACAAATCATTTTGCTCAACGTTCCCAATATAAATCAAATATAAATATAAATATATATATATCTTCCCATTTTGCTGCTGAAAAACACTGGAATGAGATTCAAAAAGCTCCTTTGTGTCAATAGAAACTTTTAAAGATATTTTAAAGAATAAACCGTCTGAAAAATGTTACATTTAAACCTGCAGTTTGTAACTTTTATAAAATGTTTTTGATATTTGTTGAAGCTGTTATGACTGTTTATCATGAGACAATCTGAAAAGATCGATCTCCCTGAGCTGATATTGCTGTTTGATTAAATGCACCAAAAACAACCAATCAGAGCCAGGAGGAGGGGCTTAGTGCTGCCAATCAACCCCATGTACCTGCTGCTAAATGTGCTAATGGTGGAGAAACAACTTACCATTACTGGAAAATTGTTTATCAGCTGTGGCTGTGCTAGCTAGCTATAGCATTCAGAGAAAAGCTGGCAACGCCACACCAGATTATGACTGACAGCGCAAAGCCCCGCCTCCTGACTCTGATTGGTTGTTTTCAGTTCGTTCTGGAAGAACGCAGAGGAGCTTGATTTGTTTCATTTTTCACAGATTATCTGTCATAACAGAACAGACTGTTATGATATGGTGACAGTTTTAACAAATATGAAAATACACTTTTTCCAAAAAAGCTTTAAAGTGAGTTTCATCTCCTGCTTTTGCCTCACGATTGTTTTCTTTGTTTTATGACATCAACACTGTTGCTGCTGCTGGTTGTTTTCTGTAAACAACCTTCCTCTGTAAACCCGTTGCCATGACAACTGTCTCTGTCCTCTCAGTGTCCCTGCTGGTCCCTACGGTCCAGATGTTGGTTCTGAATGGTTCTACGGTGGACTGGACCCGCTCCAACCTCAGCCTGCCCACCGCCAACACAACACGGGGAGAAGAGCTGACGGATCAGTTTCCGCTCAACAGAACCACAACCACCGCTCCGCAGACAGGAAACCTGACCCTGAACGTGACCTCTCACCCCAGAACTTCCACCAGGCAGACCTCCACCAGGCAGACCTCCACCAGGCAGACGCCTCAGGTCAAAGGTCAGGAGCTAACCTGCTGCTGTAGCAACTGACGGGTCGCAGATGAAGATGTTGCTCATTTTTCTTCTCAGAGCTGTTTTCAGTGTGGGCCAGACTCCTGCTGGGTTCTCTGGTGGTTCTGGTTCTAATCGCTTCTGGAGGCGTTTTCTGTCATTTTAGGAACAACTTCAGGAGAGGTGAGTCAGAGAGACCAAAACAAACCAAGGAAAGGGCCCCGCGCCACATTTTGGCTCCTCTGAAGCCGATATTCTTCTTCTTCTTCCTCCTCTCAGGTTACATTAAAAGCATCGAGGTGGACTCCGGTCAGCCGTTTGTCCTGCTGCCCTGCAGGACCAACGATCGCCTGCCGAGCAACGCCAGCGTGGAATGGACTGATCGCCATGGCAACAAGGTCCACGTCTTCCAGAACGATTGCACCGTCCCAGAGAAGCAGATCCAGTTCTACAGAGAAAGGACTGAGATGAGCGTGGACCCGCTGCAGACGGGAGACCTGAGCCTGAAGCTGAAGTTCCCCACAGGCGCAGACACGGACACCTTCACCTGCTGCGTCTACAGCCGCAGGAAACGCATCCTGATGAAGAAACAGGTTCAGCTGCAGGTCAAAGGTCAGCTGACGGGCTGGGGTCAGAGCTTCACCTCCACCATGTTGTCCGCTATCAATGCTGCGCAACCGTCATGGCTGCCCCTCTGCTTGTCACCTCCGGTTGCCATGGTATTATGCTACAGCAGTTACCATAGCAACACGACTCTGTCCAGAGTCTCAGTCTGTCCTCTGATCTAATCTTTGGGTTTTTCAGCCAATATTTCTGCCATAAATGGGATGTTTGGAGTTTTAACAACATTTAGATGCTTTTATTGAAATTCAATATTATGACAAAACTGCAAAAACTCTAAATACAAGCAAGTAATTTTATTCTAATTTCTTGTGTAAATAACTTATTACACTTGACATACAATAAAACTTACAAGTAACTTTTCAGCAGAATATAGGAGATTGTTTAAGTAAATAATTCTTTAATATAAAAAAAAAACCCAAGGAAAAAGTAAAAAATTTTCCTCAAAAATAAAAGAATAACCCCAAAAAAGAAGCCAAAAAAACTGGGAAAAACCTGTGTTTTTGCCATATCTGAGCTCATTTTGCTGATCCAGAAGAATCAATGCTGATCGTTTCCCCAACACGTAGGTGTAACTTTGAAAGAGTCGTCTCCACGGAGACACGCTTTCACATGTGGCATTCCTCGACACGTTCAGGCGTGTTGAAGCTGCCATATGAACTTGACACATTTCATGTTTTTTAGTGCAGAACATTTCCGCGACAACACAGTTCAACGAGCTTTAAAACACAGAAACCATGAAATGAGAAACAAATGTTACACTTTGCCAAAATTCATCAAATAAATAGAACAAATAAAATGAATTAACAAAATTAACCTTGAAAAAAAGGTTTAGTTGAGACCAAAACATCAAAGTGAAGGGTTTATCATGCAAATTGATTATTTTAATTAATCATGTGATTAATTGATTTATTGTGACAGGACTAAATTCTACTAATGTTAGTCATTTTAACTCTTGAACAGATGGAAAGTGCTACATTATAAAATTTAATTAACTGACATGGGCTGCACAGTTGGTAGAGCTGTTGCCTTGCAGCAAGAAGGTTCTGGGTTCGATTCCCGACCCAGGGTCTTTCTGCATGGAGTTTGCATGGTGGGTTTTCTCCGGGTACACCATTTTCCTCCCACCCCACGGGGTTCCCTCCTGCAGCCGTCCCGACCCCGATAGGGATAAGGGTGTACAGAAAATGGATGGATTAACTGACATGTTGCAGTAATCAGTCAATTCTTCAGGTGATAGAAGGCTGACTTTGTAACAGCCTTTATGTGACTCTGAAGGTTCAGGTTTGACAGTTTAAGCTGTAATAAGTGGAGCAACATGCCACTGCTTCCTCAGATCAAAACTTTGAGTTAAAACTGGAGATTTCCACCCTCTCAATCTAACTCTGATTCTCCTTAAGCATTCTGGGTAATCTGTCTGTGCTGTTCTCTCAGTCCACCAGGTGGAGGTGTGTTCAGGTGCAGACAAAGTCCTGCTACCCTGCCAAACCTCAGTCGAGCTGTTCAAGTCTTATAAAGTTGAGTGGAAGGACCATGAAAACCGGATGGTGCACGTGTTTCAGGACGGTTCTGACTATCTGGAGAACCAGGACGAGTTTTACAGAAACCGAACAGAGACAAACAAAGACTGGACACAAACTGGAGACCTCTCTCTGACTCTGAAACACCTCACCTACGAAGACAGCAACATCTACACCTGCAGCGTCTTCAGCCCAGATGGAATCGAGTATAAGAAGCAAGTTCAGCTCAAGGTCGAAGGTCAGTGGCTGGAACCTGACAAAAAGTTTGGACATCCCTGCAATACTGACTGATTTTGATCAAAAGCTTAAATAAGTTTCATTTTTGTTTAATATTAAATATCACAACAAATATTAATGAACAGGAAGAAATGTAATGTCATATTGCTCTGTTTGTTTATCCCGGACGAGCCCCCAAAAACCAGATCAGGTGTATTTTTTAATGTTAAAGAGGAAAACGTCATCCACTCTTATCAATAATGTTGGACTTTACATCCACAGAGTGAGAGAAAAGCAGCAGCTGATCTTTGTTGATCTTTGTTCTCTCAGACTGTCAGGTGGAGGTGGAGGAAGGGGCGGAGTCAGTCCAGCTGCCGTTTAAAGTGGCGCCTGAACTCCTTAAAGGCGCCAGAGTTGTGTGGTGGCGCTACGACCCGAAACCAGTGGTGACTGTTCATACTTATAGATACCTTTCTGATCAGCTGCAAGAGCAGGACCATCACTATAGAAGCAGAACCAAGATGAACGAAGACCTGCTGCAAACCGGAGACATCAGCCTGACCCTGATCCGACCCAGCGCCGGCGCCGCTGAGAGCTACAGGTGTGCCGTCTGGAGGAGAACGAAGCTGGTGGCGTGGACCACAGTTCTGCTCAAATTCAAAGGTTAGTCTGCAGTGTATCGATCGATCAATCAATAAACAGAGGAGGGCAGAGAACCCAAAACGTATACTAAAGTAAGAGTAGCACTACTTCAACATTTTTTTTACTCTCGTCTTCCAAGAAATTACTCAAGGAAGAGTAAAAAGTATTTGGTACTTTCAGTTACTAAAGTACTGAGTAACTGAGCAAATGATCAATCATTTAATATTTAAAAATTACATCATCAGATGGATGAAAATATGAATTGAAGTGGAAATTTTAGTATTTTAAAAACTAAAATGACAATAATTCATATAAGTAGCAAAAAATAACAAAATCAAGCAGAAGGAAATGTTTCCAAATCTGTTTCTTTTGATAAAAATCTTATGAAGCTAATAAAACGTGCAGCTGTGTGTCTGGTCAGTTTTTAATTGAAACATGTTTGTTTTTCATTCAGTGGGTAGAAAATCCATTAATGTTTATAATAAATAACATTCATAATATTTTCTGTCGGTTGGCCTGGATCTGTGTGTCTGCTATGTTTTGCACTTTGCCTACCAAGATGGCGCAGGAAACGTTCGACACACAGGAGTCAGAATGAATTACTGTCAGATTGTGAATGTTGTTTTAGTAAAAGAGGCAGAAGCTTTTTTATGCCTCCAACTGGTTTTGTTTACAAAAACAGAAAAACAGAGTAAATGTTTCACTCATCCCAGTTCCTCACATGACCAATCGTCTAGTCAAAGTTCTCAGAATATGAATGTTTTCTTGCAGTTTGTTTCTTTATTCTTCTGATCGTTCTCCATCGTCTCTGCAGGAGACCAGGATCAGGATAAAGATCCTGGAATTGGGGACAGAAGCGACTCCATCGATATGACTCCGCTCATGTCTGCTGAGTCAAACAGCTCATTATTTGACGCTCTGACGTGACCCACTGTAGAAACTGTGATGTCACTTCCTCTTTCAGAGTCTTTTAGCGCATTTAACTCTTCAATTTTCACTTTGAGAGCAGTTGACAAAACAAAAGCACTTTCTAAAATCCAACAGGAATTGAACCAACAACCTTCTTGGTTGACATCATCACTCCACCATGAGATCTTTTACTCTTCAAATGTTTCTCATAGCAAATTTATCTTATTATATTCAACATCTCTGAGCCCGCTTTCTGTCATCTTTATTTCCTTAAGAAACTTAGTAAAATTGGCCTTTAATTAGGCCTTTTTCTCTAAATGCATCACCGTTATGTTTAGTTTTTAGTCATCAGAATCACTTGATTCATTCAGCTGGTTTCTACTTCCAAACTACTTTGTGTTTCTTCCTTTTTTGTTCTATTTGCACCATAAGGCTCACAAAACAAATGTGACTAAGATCTGAACCACCAGTGAGTCTGGAGCCATGAAGTTTGTCATGAACTGAACTGTAAATGGAATTGGTGAGCTGAGAATAAACTGTTTGTTTGTAGCTTATGCTAATTGGTTAGCTGGCAATGTTGATAAATTAAATGCATGCTGTGTAATATTAATATGGTACTTTAACTTGAGTAAAATTGAGTTACTGGTGACTGTTTGAAAATGTCTGGTTAGCAGGATGATATTTTACTAGTCCTGTTTGTTTTAATGAAGTGGAAACTGGCCATTTAATGGGGAACTTTGTTTTTTACATCTTAAAAAGACCTTGTGCACATTAATCTTGAAAGCTAACTGCAGTATTGTGTGTATATTTCTGTTTAGTTTTTTTTATGGTGTTCACTTATATTTTTCCAAATACATGGTACTGAAAACAATAATTATTCTCTTTGCTGTTTTTGTTTATTTTTGACATCAACTCCGGTAGTCGTCCCGATACACAACATCTACGTTTTACTACCTTAATCAATTATACACAAACTTACTTTTAAAAACATTAGTGAGAATCAGAAATCAGCTGCAGCTCTAAAACTCATCTTTATATTCAGAGCGGAGTTTTTCCGCCCTCTGGGGGCCATAATGGGAACTACAGCCCTGATAATGCTGCATTATTTTTTATTTTAGCGGCTGCTGAGGCCCCGGGGCCACTAGCCCCCCCTTCACCTGTAATATGAGCCAATGTCAGTGCAACAAACCGCCAAAGCTCCGGTGGAAGCAAAAAACTGTGGTAAAAAGGACTAAATACTTCAGGGAGAGAGAAAAGAAAGAGGAAGAATAAAAAAGAAAACAAGATAAAGGTATGTTTTAATGTGTTTCGGTAATTTAATGTTTATCAGAAAGATTTGAGGAGACGCTAATAGAAAATTAGCTTGATAGCGACCGTGAACGGTCCAGTTCAACAGCCAAACATTTATGCTAGAGTCTTAGTGTTTGTGTGAAACTGGGTTTAAGCTTTAAATGAATTAATTCTCTGTATATTTCAGAGAGTTTTTAGCTTCAAAACGGCGTGTTTGATAACATTTGATAACAATAGTTAAAACTTCTCAATGTTTTTACATCAGGCTGTTTAACATTAAAGATGGAGTTTGACCAATAAAATAAATATACAGGCTTCAAGGTAAACAACAGCTACTTAGAAATAATTATTTAAATTATTTTAGATGGAAATGTAGCAACTTAAAAAAAAAAAAACTTTAATTTTCTAACCCATCTAGTGGGTTGATGTAAATAATGATGAAAAGTAAGAAAGAAAACTTCATAAAGAAGAAAGGGAGGTAATTAAACAGCTGTTTAATTAAACAGTCTATAATGGTTCAATAATTTTCACTTGAAGTTGATACATCAGTTAGCATAGCGGCGATAAAAATAGAGTTGTATACAGGTAAGCTACGCTAAGCTAACAATCTAGAAAAATAAATAAATCTACTGCATAGTTTTCACAGATGCATGTTTGTTTGGGTAAATAGTTTTGTTCTTCAGGTTTTGACCTTCTGTTGTAATCCATTGTAATCTTGTGCTGAATTCACACCAGCCATGTTTAATCCGCTTTAATCCGAATCCAGTCCGTTGGCCTAGTCAAAGTCCGGTTCGTTTGAGGAGGTTAGAATGCGTCATCAATCCTCGGTCTGGATTTAATTCAAATGTGAACCCCAAGCAGACCGGAGAGCGCTCCACAAACAGGAAGTGGACTACAACGCACCCAAAGACAAATAGCCGCTAAAATCTGACGGCTCTCCGTCTGGTTCCTTTTGGTGAAGAAGGAAGTTTCTCTCAGTGTCTTCAGTGTCGTTTCCTTCAGTGGTTCTTGGTGCAGCGCCCCCACAGGCCAGGAAGGGAACAGGTTCAGTTAGTTTGGATTGTTTGACCCAGTTCAGTTTGAAAGAACCAAACCAGCTGAAAATGTAGGAAACGTAGCATCTTGATCCCCAGTAGAACCAGGTCTACCGGGCCGTCAGGTGTGAAATGTACACTACAATGTACTGTAGTGTCCTGCCGTCTGGTCCTGAAGCCCAGAGACGTCTTCATCTGGACCCATTTGTACCTGAGGAGGTTCCGGAGAGTCAGAACCGCTCCTGGGAGTTCTGTACCAGTGTGGTTGGTAAGGGAACCTTAACAGGAAGTTGCATCAGCCCTGGGCGAGTGGGGGTCTCTCAGTCCAGATCGTCCATCCCTTGGCCCGCTGTCCTCTGGGTCTCACCGGCGCCGCCATGTCTCTTCAGGTCCTGGAAGACCTCTGTGAAGAACCGCGGTTCGGCGTTGAGGCGGAGCATGTCGGCGCTCAGACGCTCGATGACCTCCAGCGCTCGCTCCCAGAAGACGTCGCGGCTCGACTCCACCAGGAATGGCTTCATGGGGTAGGAGATCTCGTTGCCCAGGTAACAGTAGGCCAGGTAGAGACAGGTGAGGAAGGTGGCGTGGAGCTCCTGCTCTGAGGCCGTGTCCTCGTCCACCGCGTCTCTGCAGAGCAGGTAGACGAAGACGAGGCTGGCCGGGCTGAGGAAGCCCTGATGCTGCAGAGGGACAGAGAACGATGGTCAACCACAAAAAGATGGAAACAGGTGCAAAATGGTGGAAAAAGGTACAAACTTGCTGCAGACAGATAAACGTACGACAGCCTATTAATGCTATTGTAGATAGAAAAAGACTAAATTTCCACCAAAAATCTAAAGAATTTTGTAGAAAAACATTAAAATTTTCTGAGATCTTTTGGAGTTCAGAAATTTTTTAGAAAATTTCTCAGATTAATCTCAAAATTTAAACAATTTTTGGTGGAAATTTTTTACTTGTGGAGCTCAGAAACTTGGAGAACACTGTAGATTGGACTCAAAGGTCCGACTAACAACAGACGGTTCAGAACCAGAACCCTGACCTGCCAGCCCTGCAGCAGCAGCGCTCGCTCCACGTTCCTGAGCCAGACGACGATCCGATTGGACGGAAACTCCTTCAGCTTGACGCAGCGCCGGCGCAGGAAGTCGGACAGACAGCGAAGAAGCTCGCCTGTGGAGGCCTGCAGGTTTCAGACAGCAGCAGAAGAAGAAGACTTCATCAGACAGGACGAGGTTCTGTTTCCTGACTGACCCGAGCCGGTACCGACCTGAACCACCAGCCTCCTGATGCACATCTGCTCCTCCTGCCAGGCCCGCGCTCTGACCTTGGGGCCCTCGGGGGCCTTCCCCCTGGAGCCCAGCGCCCCTAGCCGTTTCCTGCAGCGCAGCGCCTGCAGCAGCACAGAGCGCCTCTTCTTCTTCTCCTCATCCTCATCAGGAACCTCCGCCGGCTCCTTCAAAGCCGCCGCCGCGGATCGGCAGCCTGGAGGCAGAGAGAGCAGCGTTCCCATGGCGACACCGCAGAGAGCCGCTGCAGAGCCGCAGCATCCAGGAGGCTCCGAGTCCTGCTGCGGCGCCCTCTGCTGCTCAACCAGAACACTGCAGGCTCTGGACCAGAACCAGAAGAGGAAATAAAATATGATTGAAACTTCCAGAACCATCAGAAAGCAAACATTTGTTTGTTTCGTTAAGATCCAAGATGTTGCTGCTGAAATCTAAATCTAAAATTTAAAGTTTTTATCTGAATATTTGAGCAAAAATATTTAATTTCCAAGCTAAATATTTAGCAAGAAAAATATTTAGTTCAGATAAACATATTTAGTTTCAAACTAAATACGTTGATAAATATCTACCAACTCAGAACTAAATATTTATGGAGCTAAATTAGAAATGGAATATTTAATAATAACATATTGAGCTTTCCTGATATTAAATATTTTGATTGCTTGCTAAACATGTAGCTAAAAGCTAAATGTTTAACTTAATAAATAAAATGTTTAGCTAGCTGAGAGCTAACAATTTAGCTAGCTCAAAATAAATATTTATGAAGATAAATATTTTGTTTCTAAGCTAAATGTTTAGCTTGCTAAATAAGCAGAAAATAATAAAATACCCTAAATACCCTCAAACTTAATATTTAGCTTCCTAACTAAATGCTCAGTTTGCTCAAAGTATATTTAGTTTCTAAACTACATCTTTAGGTTACTAACTCGATATTTAGCTTCAGACCTATTTTTAACTTACTAAGTTGTTTTTTTTTTAGCTAATATTTAAGTTGTAGCTAAATATTTAGTTGTTAAACGGTGTACCTAATAAAGTGGACGGTGCATTCAGTGTTTAGTTAGTTTAGTGAGTTTCCAGCAGAGGGCGCTGTTCCACAGAACATCAGGAGTTTCCTCCTTCAAAACTCTTTAATTTCTTTTAATCAGTTCATTTCTCAGGTTTTAATCTGAAGATGAGATTAAATTTAACATGAATTTAAGTTTAATCTGGAGTAAAATTGACACCCGGCCCATCAGGAACTCTGGATGTTTTAATGAGATCAGAACCGACCCGGTTCTGGACCGTGCTCCTTTGAGCAGGCGGCCTGATGGATGTGATGAATGAAAGCTGCAGCAGCTGATCCAGAGTCAGATTATCCACCTCCCCCCAGCGAGGCCAGAGGGGCGGGGCCTGGGCGGCAGAAGGTTCATTGTCTGAGCAGGGAGGGTCGAGCGAGCTCCACACGGACGGCGGCTCTAGGGGAGAGAGAGACAAAGAGGGGGAGGCCGACTCTCTTTCTTTCTTGGTGTGGGGGAGGAGAGGGGGAGGATTAACCGGCTCATCTGCGACACACACACACACACACACGCTTCACCCAAACACACAACACGGCTGCAGAGCCGGGCTTCATCTGGATCAGCATCAGCAGCATCAGCAGCATCGCTGCTTGCAAGAGACAAAGAGGCAGACAGGAGGAGGAGGAGGGGATCTTCATCGTTCGAGGACAGGAAGAGCATCCCAGGCCTCCAGCCGCCTCCGTCCGTCATGGCCGACCACATGTTCCTGCTGCTGTGTGTCTGAGCGCGGAGGTCCGGGTGGGTGTGTTCGCTGCGGCCGCTGTGGTCGCTCGTCTGCCTCGGTGTGTGTGAGAGTGTGTGTGTGTGTGTGTTATGGGGAACACAGAGAGCATGGAGAGCCAGCTGGCCGTGATCCGGTCCAGAGCCGCCCCGGTCCGACTGCCAATGCCCGACCCGGCAGAGCTGGAGGAGCGGTTCTCCATCGCCCTGGTGAGTGGAAGAACCTGCAGGTTCTGATCCGCCATGCATGCATGACACACGGCTAATTAGGTGAAAACATCCTGATCTGCTGAGACAGCTGAACACGGCTAATTCATGATCAGATCCACGACCCGATCACATTGGCGGATCAATATCAGATCAGATATGAAAACATAACAGACTCAGATTACAAAGGAAGCCCCGTCCGCCTGAACAACCATGTGGCGACGGGAAAGGAACGATTCCCTGAAGAGGAAGCAACATCCGGTCAGAGCAAGTCGAAGCAGCAAGCTACCAGGGAAAAACAGAAAATCACCGGTCCACTGGGGCTCCCTGAGGGTCAAAGTTCACAGAGATAATGGCAGAATTAGCTCAGCTAGTGGCCCACGTTGTGGAGTGAAAGACAAGAATCAGAGAACTATGGATCTGCCTCACAAAGCAGACGAGGTTTCTGTCTCATGGACTAAAGCAGACGAGGTTTCTGTCGTCATGGACTAAAGCAGACGAGGTTTCTGTCCTCATGGACTAAAGCAGACAAGGTTTCTGTCCTCATGGACTAAAGCAGACGAGGTTTCTGTCCTCATGGACTAAAGCAGACAAGGTTTCTGTCCTCATGGACTAAAGCAGACGAGGTTTCTGTCCTCATGG
>NW_006800487.1:234371-239023 GCF_000485575.1 Poecilia formosa | reverse complement strand
TGCCTCATGGACTAAAGTAGACGAGGTTTCTGTCTTCAAGGACTAAAGGAGACGAGGTTTGTGCCTCATGGACTAAAGTAGACGAGGTTTCTGTCTTCAAGGACTAAAGTAGACGAGGTTTTTGCGTCACGAACTAAAGTAGACTATTTGTCTTTCAGAATTCGATGAACCTGCCGCCAGACAAGGTGCGTCTGCTGCGTTCCTATGACAACGAGAAGAAGTGGGAGCTGATCTGCGATCAGGTAGGTCCTGCAGGTGTCTGTCCATGGTCTCATGGTTTTACCCAACAGTATTCAAGCTAACCTAGCTTGGCATTTTCTAATTTTGACATTACAACTCAGGAACAGATTGGTTGAATCATATTTGGTTTCCCATGATGCATTTCTGTGTTGTCAGGAGAGATTCCAGGTGAAGAACCCCCCTCATACCTACATCCAGAAACTGAGAGGCTTCCTCGATCCGGCTGTGACGCGAAAGGTGAAATGACAGAAACAGATTTTACTCAAAGTCCAATGATTTTGTGCATGTTAGACGTTTACTAAACTGTTGAAGAGGAAGCTCAGAGTTTTTGACAATATTTTCATTTTTTCTGTCCACAGAAGTTCAGACGAAGAGTTCAGGAGTCGACACAAACTCTCCGAGAGCTCGAGATTTCTCTGCGTACAAACCACATCGGGTAGCTGTCCGTCCAACTCCTCCGTCTCTATCTGCATTTCCGTTACAAATGTGTACAAAACTTTCCGCCAGTGTCAAAAAAAGAAACACAATTCAAAATCATGCAGCGCCATCGCGCTCTGACCACTTCCTGTTGTCTTCTTTGTCATTTCCGGCAGTAGTAATATTCAGCTGTTGATCGTGTGATTTAGGTGACATGAAACAAGTGTTTCCATTGCAGTTTTTGAAATAACACAACCTCATTCTAGAGTTAAAACTTGATCAGTCTTAAAGTTAATGGGAACACATCTAGTGTCCAACGTGTCTTTCTCTGTGTCCATGTTTCTCCGTTTTGTCCATTTATTTGTCTTTCTGTCTCCAGCTGGGTCAGAGAGTTTCTTAATGAGGAAAATCGAGGTCTGGATGTTCTGGTTGAGTATTTGTCCTTCGCTCAGTACGCCGTCACGTGAGTCAGATCTCTCCCTACCATCTCCAGGTTTGGCGTTTTTGGAGAATGACCCTTGACCTTTCTGATCTGCTCAGGTTTGATGGTGAGCAGTCGGACACCGGTAGTGAGGTGGGCTCCATTGACTCGCCCTGGAGTCGCTCCATCGAGGATCTCCATGGCGACTGCAGCCTCCCGTCTCCATCCTCGTCCATTTCCCGCTCGGCCCGACACTCCATCAGGTAAACAAAACTCAAACCCTGAGCTCAGTCTGACGGAACCGGGAAATCTGAGGTTTTACATCCACAGCTCGACCCTGGTGACTCGATCCAACACGCTGCCGAGTCGCCGAACCCTGAAGAACTCGCGACTCGTCTGCAAGAAGGACGACGTCCACGTCTGCATCATGTGTCTGAGAGCCATCATGAACTACCAGGTAGGAAAAACGTCCCATCGCTTTAAGACGCTCATGACTCGACGCAACACCGACCCGTCTTCCTCTTCCTCAGTACGGCTTCAACATGGTGATGTCCCATCCGCACGCCGTCAACGAGATTGCTCTGAGTCTGAACAACAGGAACCCCAGGTAGTAAAAACTAGAACAAAATGGCCACCGCACAGCAGGCTGACGGCATGACGGACTGTGGTGTTTCCTCCAGGACCAAAGCCCTGGTTCTGGAGCTGCTGGCGGCCGTGTGTCTGGTCCGAGGAGGACACGAGATCATCCTGGCAGCCTTCGACAACTTCAAAACCGTAAACTGTCACCAGACACACAACGCCGTGTTATTTCCACTGGACAGGAAACTAAAGGAGGAGAACATTTCCACCTAAAAACTCAGAAATTATTATATTAATCCCAGAAATCTTCTAGAAAACAAACAAGGAAATATCTGAGTTAGAAAAGTCAAGATTTTCCTAGGAAAAGTCTCAAATTTCTAAATCAATCTAAAAAATTCTCTGGAAATAAATCAGAATTTTTTTGTTTGAAAATTTGAAATTTTATTGAAGAAACTTGGAAATTTCTGAGTTTCAAAATTGTAAAATTTTCCACATTTTAAACTCATAAAATGTCCTCCTCCCTTTGTTTCTTTTATTAATGGCGGCGGCCGGCTGACGCCTTGATCTGCTCTCTGGTTAACAGCCTGATCTGTTGCAGGTGTGTAACGAGTCGATGCGTTTCGAGAAGCTGATGGAACATTTCAAGAACGAAGACGACAACATCGACTTCCTGGTAACTTTGCCGCTGCTGTGTGACATTATCTGTGTTTTCAGCATTTATATATTTTAAGTATCGCTTTAGAAAAGGTTCGTGGACGAAGCAGTGATTCAAAATAACTTCTTCAGTTTCACAAAAATGTTTATATATAGGTGGATCTTACAACCGTGTACTAGGGCTTTTGTAGATAAAAGGGAAAAAAAGAGTAAATTATCTGCAAAAGAAGCTCATGAAAGTTTGAGATGAATCTCAGAATTATTTTAGAATAAAAAAAACCAGAAAAATTCCAAAAGTGGAAAACATTTAACTTTTGAAAATCAGAAATTCCCAAGTTTTTTTCTACAGAATTTCAAAGATTAATCTCAGTTACACTTTTTTTGGTTCTCAGAAATTTCCCAAACTTCTCTAGAAAATGTATTAATCTAAATCATTCAAATTTTTTCATTTTCTTATTTCCAAACTTTGATTTTTTGCCAATTCTCTGAGTTCTCTTTTTTTGTGGGGGGATCTTCGAAAATTTCCGAGATTTTTGTAGAAAATGTAATACAAGGATCTCAATTTTTAACTAATTTTTGACTAATGAATCTGAAAAAAAATTAATTGTTTTTCAAGGAAATTTCAGAGATTAATCTAAAAATTTCAGATTTTTTTCCAAATTTTGTGAGTTCAAATTTCCCAGTTTTTTTTGTAAGGTTTTGTTGACTCTAGTGGCCTTTATTTGAAAGTAGTTTGATAGGAAAGAGGGTAATGAGAGAGGGGGAAGACATGTGGCAAAAGTCACCAGGCCAGGAATCAAACCTTTTTTTTTTATTATTTTTTATTATTTTGCAAATTTTTGGCTTTTGAAACCCACGTTTTTTTCTAGGAAATTTTAACTTTGCCACGTTTAAATTTGCTCCAAATTCCCATGTCAGTTGGATGTAAACATCTAGCGTCTCCATGGCAACCGTCTTGTCCCCAGGTGGCCTGCATGCAGTTCATCAACATCGTGGTTCACTCGGTGGAGGACATGAACTTCAGAGTTCACCTGCAATACGACTTCACCAAGCTGAACCTGGAGGAACACCTGGAGGTAATTCGTCAGGGTCACCTGACGAGCCCTGGGCCAATCAGGCGGCCCGCTGAGTCACGGCACCTTTCCCCTCAGAGGCTGAAGCACACGGAGAGCGACCGGCTGCAGGTCCAGATCCAGGCTTACCTGGACAACGTGTTTGACGTCGGGACGCTGCTGGAGGATGCAGAGACCAAAACCGCTGCTCTGGAGCGAGTGGAGGAGCTGGAGGAGAACCTCGCTACGGTAAGCAGCATCAGGCTGACCTTTGACCCTGTCCTTTACAAAGGCTGGGAGAACATCTGGTTTCTTCATCCAGATGTCGGAGCGGCTGCTGGATGTGGAGAACGAAGCCATGCTGAAGATCGTGGAGCTGGAGAAGCAGCTGATGCAGACCAACAAAGAGCTGGACCAGCTGCGGGTCAGTGCTGAACTCCGGCTGGTTGAATACATAGAGGTACGTGACCTTTGAACCCAAACTGCCTGTGTGTGTGCAGGAGGTGTATGCCAGCGCCAACACCCAGGTTCACACCCTGAGGCGGATCGTTCGGGAGAAAGACCAGACGATCCGGCGGCAGAGTCGCCTGGAGCGCCAGGCGCAGGAGGCGCAGCAGTCCGGCGGACCCGGGGCGCCGCAGCCTCAGAGGGGCGAGGGCGACGGGGGCGTGGCCGACTCCGCCTCCCCGTCACCGCCGCCGTGTCCCACGCTGTCCCCCAGGTAAGACTCAAACTCTGAGACCGACTGACTGCTTTCAGACACCGATTCCTGATTGGTTCCTGACTCCTGCAGCCCGGAGACTGTGGCCTATCACAGCATGGGACCGGGGATGGGCGGGGCTCCAGGCATGCCGGCTCCGCCCCCTCCGCCTCCACCACCGCCGCCGATGCCAAGCTCAGGTGAGCTACACCTAAAACCAGTCAGTCATTCACAAAAGAAGAGGAGAAATGTCTCCGAGTCCCGCATACAATCAGGGCTGACAGAAAAAAAGGAGCAAATATTTACAAAAAAACTAGATTTTGAGATTAATCTCAGAAATTTCCTTGAAAAGTTTCCAAGGTGAAAATTTTGTTTAAAAAAATTCTCAAATTCTCAATTTTTAGATTAACGTCAGAAGTTTTTAAGACAAAACTTGGAAAATTTTAACCTTAAAAAGTTTAACCCTCTTGACTTTTCAAACTCCAAAATTTTCTAGACAAAACTCAGAAACTTTCAAGTCAACAATTTGTGAGAAACTCAAAATGTTTTAAATTAATTTCAGAATTTTTTAGAAAAAAACTTTTGAGTG